>NC_057810.1:145910446-145914668 GCF_018294505.1 Triticum aestivum
CTCGTGGGCCCCCTGGACACCTCCGACCTCAACTCCAACTCCATATATACTGTCTCAGGGAGAAAAAAATCAAGAAAAAAGTTTCATCGCGTTTCACGACATGGAGCCGCCGCCAAGCCCTAATGTCTCTCGGGAGGGTTGATCTGGAGTCCGTTCGGGGCTCCGGAGAGGGGGATTCGTCGCCGTCGTCATCATCAACCATCCTCCATCACCAATTTCATGATGCTCACCGCCATGCGTGAGTAATTCCATCGTAGGCTTGCTGGACGGTGATGGTTTGGATGAGATTTACCATGTAATCAAGTTAGTTTTGTTAGGGTTTGATCCCTAGTATCCACTATGTTCTGAGATTGATGTTGCTATGACTTTGCTATGCTTAATGCTTGTCACTAGGGCCCGAGTGCCATGATTTCAGATCTGAACCTATTATGTTTTCATGAATATATGTGTGTTTTGATCCTATCTTGCAAGTCTATAGTCACCTATTATGTGTTATGATCCGACAACCCCGATGTGACAATAATCAGGATACTTCTCGGTGATGACCGTAGTTTGAGGAGTTCATGTATTCACTATGTGCTAATGCTTTGTTCCGGTTCTCTATTAAAAGGAGGCCTTAATATCCCTTAGTTTCCGCTAGGACCCCGCTGGCACGGGAGGGTAGGACAAAAGATGTCATGCAAGTTCTTTTCCATAAGCACGTATGACTATTTACGGAATACATGCCTACATTACATTGATGAACTGGAGCTAGTTCTATATCACCCTATGTTATAACTGTTGCATGAGGAATCGCATCCGACATAATTACCCATCACTGATCCATTGCCTACGAGCTTTTCACATATTGTTCTTCGCTTATTTACTTTTTCGTTGCTACTGTTACAACTACTACAAAAACCCAAAAACATTTACTTTTACTTTTGCTACCGCTACTATTACTATCATACCACTTTTGCTACTAAACACTTTGCTGCAGATACTAAGTTATCCAGGTGTGGTTGAATTGACAACTCAACTTCTAATACTCAAGAATATTCTTTGGCTCCCCTTGTGTCGAATCAATAAATTTGGGTTGAATACTCTACCCTCGAAAGTTGTTGCGATCCCCTATACTTGTGGGTTATTAGCGCTCACAGGCCGAACCCGGCGCACTGGGGGCGCTTGGGGGCTCCGGCGCAAGCGAAAAGTGTTCCTGGGGCCACATTGACAGGCGAAAAGTCAATCCACCCGCCCAGATTCGCCCTCCTGCCCCCCGCGCTCGGCCGCCGCCCTCTGCCACCTTGCACTGACCACCGCCCGCCGCAGCTAGGTAGACCGTCTCCAGCCTAGAAAAACAAGGAGCGTCGCCGAGGTAGCCTCTTCGCCGCTGCCCCGGCACCTTTTCCGGCGCTCCGGCCACGTAGGGCCTGTACGCCGACGAGCTTGCGCCCACCTCGCCCACAAGGTGTTCGGTGAATTGCCCGGCCCGACGATGGACTCCGAAGATGAGGAGGCGCTCGTGGCATTGCTGGATGAGGAAGCCGAAGTCGACGTACAGGAACAGGAGCATCTCATGGTGCTCGCCGCCCTCGCCGGCTTGCTCGCGAGCAGTGAGAAGCCGCGCCGAGGTGGCTCGGCGCTTGGGCGGGTCAAAGCAAAGAACTGGCATCGTTTGGGAGGCTACTGCATGCTCGACTCGGACTACTTCGCCGACGATCCATTGCACGGTGAGAAAACATTTCGGCGCCATTATCGGATGAGCCGAAAGCTTTTCCTCCGGATTGTGAATTCCATCCGGGAGTTCGACAGCTACTTCAAGTGCAAGAAGGATTGCACCGGCACACTTGGATTCACCTCGATCCAGAAGTGCACGACAGCTATGAGGATGCTTACATATGGAGCTCCCGGTGATTCACTCGACGACTATGGGCGCATGGCCGAGTCCACCCCCATTGAGTGTTTCTACAAGTTCTGCAGGGCAGTGGTGGTAGTGTTTGGACCGCAGTACTTGCGAACACCCAATGCGGAAGACACTGCTCGGATCCTAGCACAAAATGAAGCAAGAGGATTTCCTAGGATGCTTGGAAGCATCGACTGCATGCATTGGAAATGGAAGAACTGTCCATTTGCTTGGCAGGGGTTGTACAAATGTGCCAAAGGCGGTTGCAATGTGGTGCTTGAGGCAGTGGCCACACAGGACCTCTGGATTTGGCACTCTTTCTTTGGGATGCCAGGAACTCACAATGACATCAACGTCCTGCAGTGCTCCCCAGTCTTTGCCAAGCTTGTTGAAGATCATTCTCCTCTGGTGAACTTCGAGGTCAATGGGCGGCAGTACAACAAGGGGTACTATCTAGCTGATGGCATCTATCCGAGATGGTCGACATTTGTGAAGACCATCTCAAACCCTGTGCCAGGAGGCAAGAACGCTTGGTTTGCGAAGATTCAGGAGGCTTGCAGGAAGGATGTCGAGCGGGCATTTGTTGTGCTCCTATCTCGATTTGCTGTTGTCTGGTATCCTGCTCAGACCTGGTCGAAAGATCAAATGTGGGAGATCATGACTTGCTGTGTTATCTTGCACAACATGATCATTGAGAGCGAGCAGGAAGAGCCAGTGTTTGACACTGAACCATATTACTTGCAGGGTCCTCTTGCCCAAGTTGATCACCAGCTACCGGCAAACTGGACTGACTACCTCAATATGCGTCAGGAGATCCGAGACCCACAGGTGCATCCAGAACTGCAACACGATCTGATGGAGCACCTATGGAGGCTCAAGGACGAGGCCGGGAATGGAGATGAAACTTGAGTTTTTATTTGTTAAACGATATAATTTGTAGTGAACTATTTAATTTATGTGATGAAACAAGCCGAAAACACGCCGAACTATGTGAGGAGCTAATTGATTCATATTTGTTTACGAAAATTCACGCTGAAACCCGCCGAACCGCGCCGAATATGGACCGATTCACGCAGTTATCGGGCCGTTTCTAGACATATTTGGGCTGAAAGCTGGGCTGAATCCGGCGCCTGGGGGCAACGGCTGGGTGCCGAACCGCCCCCAGCGCCGATTTTATCACCGGCACACCCCCAGGACGCTCTTTTTCGGCGCCCTGGGGGGCCGAACGGCTGGAGATGCTCTAAGTAGCCGGAGCACGGAGATAGGGAATGGCAGGTCGCGCCGCAGAGCGGACCTCGTCGAGTCTAAAGAGGTAAGAGCAACTCCAATGGGGCGACCCATTTCGTCCGCCTGCGTCCGTTTGGGTCGGCGCGGACAGAAAAGATGGCCCAACGCGCTGACCCAAACGGACGCGCGTCCGCTTTCGTCCGCCTGCCGACCCATTCCCGGCCCATTTTTGAGCCGGATTTGCATCGATGCGGACACAAGACGGACGCGCACGCGCCCTCTCTCCTCCCCGCGCGTGCACAACCTCCACCGCCGGCTTCGTGGCTGATGCCACCGGCCATTTTTTCCGATGAAAAAGGATACATAGATAGTTCTTGCGTACACAGATAAAAGAAAAGATCAACTACTCGTTGCTTTCTGACTCTGACTCGGTAATGTCCTCCTCCGACGTCTGAATATAGGCGTCAGCAGCATGCCCGTCAACGAAGTCCCACCCCGATGTTTCTCGCAACCTCAGTCTCATTTGAGCGGTCAGCTTCCGCGCACGCTTGCCCTCCCGATAGGCGGCTCGCTCGGTCCTCCTGGCCTTCCTCTCCGTCCTCCTCTGCTCATAGAACTGACGTTCGTCGACGATGTCCTGCGGGAAGCATTCGCGCCACAGCACCAAGGCTTGCATGTCCATCTCGGCAAGGGCGAGGCGACGCATCTACCTCCGGTGGACGTGACGATCCTCGTCGGTGAAAAGCCACGGGAGAGGCGCCAGATCCTGCGCCCGCTGGCTCGACACGTCAGTAAAATTCATCTCCTGTCTCAGCCGCCGGAGGCGCCACGCCGCCGCGTCGTATGCACGGGCCGCCTGCTCATCGGTGTCGAAGGTGCCGAGGATGAGCCGTTTCTCGCCAAACAAGATCTCGACGAAGAAGGCAACGGAGGGGCGCTCGCGGACTCCACGAAAATCCGAAGCGTCGAGGATGCGCATCGACATGGTGGCGCACAGGCGGCGAGGCTAGTGAGAGGGGGCGAGATGAGTGGGCGGCGGTGGCGGACTGAGTGTGGAGGGAGCACCATCTTTATAACGAGTGCCGGCCGTGACGCGCCAAAATGCACGCACGA
>NC_057810.1:145914891-145943305 GCF_018294505.1 Triticum aestivum
CTAAAGCGCGCGCGGTCATGAAATGGGTCGGCGCGTTGGGCGCGCTGCCGACCCAAATCTAAAAGAGGGCGGACGACGGACGGACGACCGACCCAAACGGACAAAAAGCGGACAAAAGCGCCGTTCGTTTGAGTCGGCCCGTTGGAGTTGCTCTAAGAGAGTAAGCGGTGGCACAGACCCCACACCTACATGGCGAGTGCGACGTGGGTGACGTGCGAGGCGAAACCGGCCCAAATCCTAGCCTGTCGGCCGTCACGAATCATTTATACCAAACCTATTCATGTTGCGACAACAATCTTTACAGTACGTATGGAACGCACCATCAACGTCGTGCCGTGCGGAGGTCCACATAGAACAAAGTAAGCACGCCTCGCGCCCGGAAAAGTAGGATCTAGGCGATCAAGGAGGCGAGGGATCCCTTGCGCGCCGCAGGTGACGCCGCCGGTTCCCTCTCTCTCTGTCGACCGCTCCGGCGGGGGGAGGGAGGGGGAACCTCGGGTCTGTTCGCCAGGTGGGTGTGTGGTAGGGTTAGGGTTGAGGGAGACGTTGTCGAGGCCGTTGTGGTGGTGTTGCGTCGGAATAAGTTCCTCCGGGCTCCGTTCGCGGTCAGGCGAGGCTTTTGCCTTCGTCTAGGAGCTAGCGGTGTTGGGGATCCCCGGATCTCGTCGAGGTCGCGGGCTATGGTGGTTGGAGGTCCATCGGCACTGGCCGTTTGGATCCTCAGATGGGCGATGGAGGCAGGGAGACGAAGACCTTTCTTCTTCCTTGTTGGTATGATTTGCTGCTGTTGTTCTTCTCCTTCCTCTGCGTTGATGCTGGTGGGAGATCCTGCTTTGTCCGGGCGGATGGCCCGGCCGCGGTGCTGGACCGGTCGGATGACTTGAGTTCTCTTCCTCCCGGAAGGGACACTTTTCGCGGTACTCAAAGCCAAGGATGGCGACGGCTGTTGCAGGTGTGTTGGATTGATGTCCATGCCCTCTCAGCGCTGGTGTCAAGAAAGGAGGAAGCAGCGTGGCGGGAATTGTACCGTGGTCAAAGATGATGACCTGTTTGCGACTGGTTGCAGATCCTTCTGCTGCAGGGGTCTTCTCTCAAGATTCAGGGATGATGACACAGGGCTCCGGAGATCTTCTTGTGTTATGGTTGTCTTAGGGTACTCTAGGTGTTCATGGTCCTTTGTGTTTGCGTTTCAGTGTGCTTGTAAGGATCAACTACTTTGTACTGATTCGTGATTTGAATGTAATTTTTTTTTTTTAAAAGAGACAACAATCTTTGCAGATTTCTTTTTTCAAAAATAAATAAATAGCCTAAACAGAACCCCTCTTCCACAAAAAGAACCTCAACAGAGGAGGAGGCGATAGGAACAGGCGGAACCGTAGACGAAGCCTCGGACGGAACGATACAGAGAAGCCTCGGAAGGGGAGCGATCGGAAGGGGAGGGCGGAGAGATGGGGATCCGGTTCGTGCTGCTGGTGAACAAGCAGGGGCAGACGCGGCTGGCGCAGTACTACGAGCACCTCTCCCTCGACGAGCGCCGCGCCCTCGAGGGCGAGATCGTCCGCAAGTGCCTCGCCCGCACCGACCAGCAGGTACTGCTCCCCCCTCCCATCCTCCCACCAGCTGAATCCAACACCTGTAGCTTTTTCCTGGATCCAAGAACCCTAGCTTCGTCCTGAACCCGAATCAAGAACGATGTTCCTCTGGATCTGGATCAGGATGGGTTTGATTTGTTGACCTCGATTTTCACGCCCGTCTCACGGGAACTCTGTGCCAATGCAGTGCTCTTTCGTGGAGCACCGGAACTACAAGGTCGTCTACCGGCGCTACGCCTCCCTCTTCTTCCTCGTCGGCGTCGACAACGATGAGGTGCGCATTCCGCCAGCTCTATTGTATCCCGTGTCCATAGCTGTATTATTATTGTATAATCACGGTCACACCAATTAGATACTCCTAGCTAATTAAACTAGATGCAGTCGATTCAGGAGAATATGTTGTGCGCTAATCATTTGGCTGTGCTAAAGGGAGCTTAATATGCACATGATAGGGTGATGGGTGATTCTACTGTTATTTCTTCTCTGTTTTTTCCATTTGCAATCTTTGCTAATTGAAATAAGTATATTTGGGTACATGCCGTGTACTTAACGAAAGTACTGCATAATACAAGTGAACTTAGGCGGGCTACCAATAGGTACAATCAGATCAGTATAACTAATTAACAAGACAACTCCCAGCAAATTGACCAAAGAAGCTAATTGCTACGACCAGGACAAATGGCAAGGAAATTCAATAACAACTTTGGTCCTCGAAATTACACTCCTACTTGATTCTTGGTGGAGCCCATCACTGTGCTCTGTTAAATGCTTCCCTTGTCATCTGATTTACTTGCTCCCTGCACTTATGAAGTATACTTTGGACACCCTTTTTATGCAAGAGCTCTTGATGATCAAGCCAATAGCATATGTTTTATGTCATTGTTAGCACATTTGAGACATTTCCTTTTTTTTTCTTATGTATCGAAATACAGGCGCCTTCCAGTTTCTGGAAATTGCCCTCCATACTTCACAAGCTGTGGCTAGTTGAGGGTTCCATTTGCTAGCTTGCTGAATAGTTTCATTTCCTTCTCGAGCAAGATCATGTCCTTCATTACGAGCTTGTGTTTGTAAAGCCACCCGATTGTGCATTTCCCCAAGAATGTTCTACAAAGTTCCTCCACAAAATCAGAACGCTGTTCAATGCCTTATCAATTGGGAGACACTTCCTGAGATCACATTTAATCCCAAACAAAAATCTAAGACACTCGTGATGATTAGAAGCATTTTGTAGACTTGTATTAGTGCAAAATTGCACTTGCTTGGTCCTTACCATCCTCCATGTATCAAAATATCTTTGGTAGGAAATTATAAATCTTGAAGGGCAGAGGTATTATTTCGGAAATAGGAAACGTCATGCTGCGGGCTAGGTGCAAAAGCCTTGAGCCTGAGGAAATGAAATCACTGGAACGAGAGATACACTAGAATAATTGCCCGTTCACCCTACATGAATGTTCAACCTAGGATTGCTTAAGTTGATGCCTTAGAACATGGCAGGTTTCTATATGGTGCCCGTAGAACTCGATTGGATCCTGTGTGTCCGCATAACTCAGAACCACCACGACAAAAGAAAAAAGAACACCCAACTGATTCTAATTACAACAAAGGGAAGAAATTATGACACACTCTCTTAAGATGAAAACAGCGTGGATGCTGAAATGTAAATAAGCGCGAAGGAGCTAAATGTACTAATATACTGTGAACTCTGTCCAGATAAATTTATTTCCGTCTGTAGCTCTGATTCATGGTAGGATTAAATTTGTGGACTACTGGGATCTCAGTGCACCATTCAACATCCCCTGGTCTTTTCTTGCCTTGCCTAATGTTGCTACCTCAAAATTGTACATTTAAGGTGTGGTTTGGATGGCTGATTTTAGGATTTGCTGCCAAAGGGTAATGAGGATTAGTTTAAACAGGGCGAGGCCATGCAGGAGATGTTGTTTGGTTCCTGTATGTGGGAAGTCTGTGTTTGGAGAGATGCTATTTCGTTGGTTGTATTATAATGTTTTTTACCACATGTATATTTACAATATATGTTAGCAAAATGAATATGTCTTTATGGCTTTAATTTTTTCTTAATTTATTTCCATAGCTTTATGTTAATCTAATCCACTTTGTTATACAAATGGACCTAATTATATGCAATAACCACTCCATAGCAACCTGCATGAGTAGAAATGGAGAAATCTCATGTTCGTCAATCCTCAGCCTATCCCAGATCAATTGTTTGCATGAGCTGAGCCTGGTTTGTTTATTGCTACACCCAACCTAACAATTAAAAACAAAGTGAAAGATTCTGCACTAACTCTGTATGGCAGCCCAAGCGCATACACGTCAACCACTCACACCCTTGGTGCGCAAAGTATTGTAAAAGATTTTAGTACTAGTAACTCACTCTTAGTTCCAAACAAGTAGACAGCCATATACTGGTTGTTGAACTGCATCGTTGTAGACCTGTTAGTGTAAAATTTGCACATTGGTACAGATATCTGAATTAGCGTAATCTTTCTTCAGTAATTCCATGGTATTGCTATTGAATTATCCTTTGAAGGCCCAATTTGGTTGTGATAACTATTGCATGTTTGAACTGAAAGGTGCAAACAAATTACATGAAAAGATATCATCTTCATTGGTGTTATTTCTACTGCATCTGTGATAATAACACTACTGAATGATGGCAGCTCTGCCTATGTATCTCTACCTCGAGTCTGCTGACAATATCTTAGTTGCATCCTGTTTGACAGAATGAGTTAGCCATCCTTGAATTCATACATCTTCTCGTGGAAACCATGGACCGTCACTTTGGCAACGTGGTAAGCTCAAGTACCCCAATGATTCAGTATTGTGAAGATACACTCACATAATTATTGAGGCTAATGCTACGTCCGTTCGTGCCAGTGTGAGCTTGACATCATGTTCCATCTGGAGAAAGTCCACTTCATGCTTGAAGAGATGGTGATGAATGGTTGCATCGTGGAGACGAGCAAACAGAACATATTGGCGCCCATCCAGCTTATGGAGAAAACCTCGTAAATAGTGTGTGAACTCAAGAGCGCCTAGGTGATGCTTAGCCTCTTCCTCCCGCCTTCACCATAGATTCCCCCGTTGTGTGAGGAGAAATGCCGAACAACTGCTGTATGCATGGGTGGCTGTGTTCACCCGACTGGAAAATGTGAAATGTTCTGTAATGTTGAAAATGAAGACCCCATCATTACTTAACAACAGTTCTGTAAAATAATACTGCTCGTGCTGCTTGTTCTAACAGACTTGGTGCAATTGCCGCGCATAAAACATGAGTCACTGAATGAATTTTTATGAAAACCTGAAAACTTCCAACCAGAACCACCAGATATGTTCTGTTTGGGATACCCCTATGATCACTTGAGCATATTTTTGCAGAATATGCGCCTGATCCCTGCCACTGTCGCGACCTGGTCACAGACGCTGAGGGGACAGCGAATCGAGCCTGGTGATGGCACCACCAGGGGCTGTCGACGACTGGGCGCAACGCTGGAAACGTAGTTCCAGTTGGCGAATGCAGCTCAGCTATGTTGCTGCTCCTGCCTGAATCCTGAGCGGAGGAGGACCTGGGCAAGTAGCCAACGTGCCTGGGCACCCAAACTGTATTTTCAAACAATTCACATTTCCCACTCGGACTGTATCCTTGTCTTTGATTAGCCAGAGTGATCAAAACTACTCCAGTTTTCATTCATGTTCAGACCTAACATAGGTTCGAGGGTACACGCAAGTGACAGCACCACACAACACTCGTGGTACCTTAAAATGTTCACCAACTTATTTACTATTTTTCCGACCATAGCGTCCAAATCTGCAACAAACGACCTCATTTGTATGGTTCATCGCGCAGATGAATAATATCGGGTTAGTAAACCAGTTTGCATTCCAGGAACTAGGCAGAGCTATCAACTTAGCAGCAAAGGAAAAAACGTGGAATGCCATCAGGATATCAGTAGGGATAGATTGTGCATCTGATAGGTACTTTTATACAGGCCAAAAGTAGAGACTCAAACAATATGCAGCCAGGGTGCTTCCACAGTTCAGAATCCTACTAGTCCCCCCAGCAGAGAACTCCAGAAAGTGCAACAAACTAGTGAAACTAGCTTCCAGGCCTTGATGGGTTCAGTCGACCTTCTCGGTTCACCACAAAATGACGACGAAACAAGTAACTACGACATCCTAGAGAAGCGTCAAAATACGGCCATCATAAGCACCATCATCAAAAACAGAAATTCGCACACCGTCTCGTGCCGCAACAGCAGAAGTGATCCGGGCCTGCCTCAACAACACGCAGAAAGGATCCTCCACTGACAAGTCAATGGCGTTCTGAAAGCTCCAGCAAGAGGCGGACGGACAAAAATAAATCATATCATTGCCACTGCTTCCACCTGATGGCGCACTGCCCTCACCAATGGAACCTGACATCGGACCTCCCTCCATTACCACATCATCACTGCTACTGCTTCCACCTGATGATATATCGCCCTCATCAACAGAACCTGACATCATGCCTCCCTCCATTACCACATCATCACTGCTACTTCTTCCACCAGATGACACATTGCTCTCATCAACAGAACCTGAGATGGGGCCTTCCTCTACTCCTACATCCTCACTGTCAACATAAACAACGCTCAGGGTCTTAAGCACCTTCCCCTTCTCCAGTATGTAACTGACGAACAGCTGCTCACATTCAAGGCCCTGGAAGCCGTGGAGGACAAGCGTCTCCAGATGAGATTCAAGGCAATCGCATGTGCCCATGGACTGCCAGAAGTCAGCACGATCAACACTATCAGGTGACCTGGATCCAATGGACTGGAACTGAGCCAAGAAAACAATGTCAGCGGTTAGCAAATCAATCCTCAAATTGCACCAAAGTACAACTAGAAGTGCTAGAACAGATATCTAGATTATCAATGTGCAATATACGGCAATAAACAAGCAGTACTGGAATAAGCTGATAGTGATATCCATCCATGCATATTATCGTCTTGAGTCGCAACTCGCAATCCATAACCAAGTATAAGGGATGAACAGATATCAATATGACGCGGATACTACCATGACATGAAGCGTCTGAAGGCGAGGAAAGCATCTGAGTAGAGTGTGCAGCATCTTAGAGCATCTCCAACAGCCGCGCTATAGCGCCGCGCGCAAAAAACCTTTTCGCGCGCGCGCTGCGGTTGGTTTTGCGCGTCCGCCTGCGCTGGCTCCAGCAGCCACGCTGAAATGCAGCGCGCGCGCGCCGCTCCAGCAGCGCGTTAAAATGCAGCGCGCGCGACTAGAAATGTATGCATTTTATTAAAAGTTGAAATTTTAAAAAAAAACTAGATAGATTACATAAATTAAACGATACAAAGGTATTTTACATCCGAAACATAGATTGCATAAAATAAAAACGACAAACGATAAACATAGATTGCATTAACAAAAAAAAACTACTCTAAGTCGCTATCATCACTATCATCCTCGGCGGTGTCGTTCGAGGTAGATAGCCAGATGTCCAGCCACCGCTCATCGTTCGGCGTGAAGAACGACCGCCCACCTGCTGCAACGAGGTCGGACTGCGCATTCGCCAACGCCTTCGGCCGACGCCTGTCCAACCGCGACGCGCGGCGCCTTTGCGTGTCCTCCTCGCGGCGCCTTGCCCAGTAGGCTTGCTCGTAGGCGACGTCCTCCGGGTGGCGCTGGCGCCAGTCCGCCGTGACCCTCTCGTCCTCCTGGGCGACGAGGAGGCGGCGTTGCCGCTCGGCGTGCTCCGCACGGTCTTCCGCCGTGTTCAGACGAGGCAGAGGGGCGAGGTTGAGCGCTTGCTCGAGCGTGTACACATCTTGGAAGTTCATCTGGCCGCGCGGCCGGCCTAGGCGCCACGCCGCCGCGTCGTACGCGCGGGCGGCCTGTCGCGCCGTCCCGTACGTGCCGAGGGCGAGCCGGAGTTCGCCGGAGCGTATCTCCGCGGTGTAGCTGCCGTTGGGCCGCAGGCGGACGCCGCGGTAGCCGGACGCTCCTCGGCGGCGCGGCGGCGCGTCGGTGGCGGGGCGCTGGAGCGGCGCGTGGCAGAGAGGGAGAGGGAGAGGGAAAGAGAGGTGTGTGGAGAAGGCGCGTGGCGCGCGCAGCTTTTATAGGCGCGCGCAAAGCGGCGCGCCAAATCTTGCGTGCGAGCTGGCGCCTTTTCACGCGCGCGCACAAACGGTTCCCGCGCGCGCTTATTTCCCCGCGGCCGCTGGAGCGCGGCAAACTGCCCCGCGCGCGCTAAAAGCTGCGTTTATCGCGCGCGCGCGTCGTTCGGGGCGACTGTTGGAGATGCTCTTAGCCTCCGCTGCATGCGAAAACCGCACCTTGACAGCCAGTATCTTCAAACTTGGCAGCATGGCACTGGCTCTCACATTCATCCCAGCCTGCCATTGAGGAAAATTAAACAACATGAGAAATCTGTTTGGTAGCACAATACCGCAGTGAATGTTAAAGTGCAGATCACATAAGTTACAATACGCAGTTACCCTGATCACAATGCCGCCAATCTCGAGCACGTGGAGCTGGAGGTCTAAGAAACCGAGCACCTCCAGCCGGGGTGCGTGGACAATCTTGACGGGACTCCGGTCGGCAAAGCTTTCGAAGAACAGGCGCTCCAGGCAGGGTGCATCCTCAACGATGACTTCATCGAAGCTGCATAACCATTCGACCACGATACGGAGGCTGCGGGACCTGATGCGGAGGCAAGAAGGGAAGCTGTACGCCATGGCAAAGGAGAGGATCTTCAGCTTGGGGCAATGCGCGAGCAAGGCATCGACTTCCGTGTCCTTGATGATGGTGTGGAAAAGGCCGAGCTCCTGAAGGTTGGGGAAGGCAGGCGAGTTGGCGGTCGTGTCTGGGAAGCGCCATCGCCAGAGACCGATGTAGAGGCGGGTGAGGGAGGCGCAGCTGAGGATATCGTCGGGGAGCGGCAGGTCGAGCGGCCAGGGGCGGTTGAAGAGGATGAGGTCCTGGATGTTCCTCGCGGCAAGGTTGGCAATCAGCTGCTGAAGCGCGTACTCCTGCTGGTCGAAGGAGAGGCGGGTGACGCGCGCGGCGACGACGGGGCCCGGGTGAGCGGCCACGCGGCGGGAGACGGCGCGGACGGCGCGGAACTCGCAGAGCCCGTCGGCGGCCCGGAGGTGAGCGTCGTCGACGAGGAGCGGGGTCGCCGCCCAGACGCAGCGCCAGCGGGTGGAGAGCACCATGGTGCGCGCGGCTTCGTTGGTGGGGAGGCGGGAGATGATGTTGGAGAGCAGGTCGTCCGGGAGGCGGCTGATGTGGTCCTGGCCGTCATCGTCCTGCGCCGCCGGAACGGCAGCGGGCCGGTCGTCGGCCTCGTCCTCAGAGGAGGTGAGGGAGAAGTGGTCGTCGTCGGAGTCGGAGGAGTCGTCGGCGTCGGGCGCGGGGACGAAGGGTGGGGCAGGAGGGAGATGAGGTAGGGGACGATGGAATCGATGCGGTCCTGCGCGGACAGGACCGCCAGTGCCAGATTGCTGAAGTGCTCCTCCATTTCGGCGGCGTGGTTCGCAAATCCTCCTCCTCCTTCACCTGCGGCGGCGTCCATGGCGGCGGAGACCGGCTAGGGTTTTGTCGGCGGACACGAGGCGAGCAGGCTGAACGAATGGGGACTGGCGTGGGATGCCGTGGACCGCGGTGGACTGGCGGTCGTGGGTGTGGGCGGGTGGTGTACTGGTGTTCAGGGCTTTTTTGGTCTGCCTTGTGAACTTGTGAACCAAAATTTTAATTTGAAAAGATCAAATAGATAAATTCATCTGTGAACAGTTGTGACGCAACTAATATTAATAGCTAATTTTATTTTTTGTTTTAATTTCTTGTTGCGTATGCTAAATAAGCACGCACGCACGCCATGCGTCCTCCTCCGAGGGCCAAACAGCTAGGACCATTTAGCGGCGAGAGCACCAATGGCCTTGTTATTCAAAATTATATTAAGTTGGATGGTACAAAATCATCGGATGTCCCACCTAATGCTTAGTATAATTCAGAACAATGGCATCATGACTTCTTCCTCGTCGAGGACGGGGCGTCGACCCGTTGGCTGGGCAGCTGAGGTTGCTGCCAACCCACCCGAGTTCAAGTCCCGGCTTGGACGCGTGGTGCTCGCGGAGTTTCTCCTATAAAAAATTGCCAACGAGGGTTAGCCCTTGGGTTGGTCTCATTTTTTGACTTCTTCCTCGTCGAGCGGTTGTTCCTCCTCCTCCGAGAGTGGAAGCTAGTCTGGCAAAAGGGGAAGCGATATGATAAAAGTGGAGAGGGAAGTAGAGAGGAAGAAGAGGAGGAGGAGCTCTGTGCCAACATGGGGCTAGGATGACCTTTCCTATAGCGGTCGACGACCGGAAAATATGACAAGAACGACCGTGGGCGGTGGGAAAATGTGGCCGGTGAAGGCGTTGAAAGTTGGGAACACGACAACCTCAATTAATTGGCATATTTTCTGATGCCATGGGCATTTAAACGTGTGTGCCATTGGCAGGGGCAGGGAGAAGAGATGGGCCACATGGGAGGATGAGGAGAGAAGTCAAACCTCCCTCCCGTGCGAGCAGTTGGCGGATGAAGCGGGCTCCAACCCGCATCCTCCAAATATGAAGGCTCATAGGCTCGATTGGTAGCGCCATTCATAAAATATAGCGACCCGGGGCCGGATGATGAAGGAAATATGCCCTAGAGGCAATAATAAAGTTATTATTTATTTCCTTATTTCATGATAAATGTTTATTATTCATGCTAGAATTGTATTAACCGAAAACATAATACATGTGTGAATACATAGACAAACATAGTGTCACTAGTATGCCTCTACTTGACTAGCTCGTTGAATCAAAAATGGTTAAGTTTCCTAGCCATAAACATGAGTTGTCATTTGATTAACGGGATCACATCATTAGAGAATGATGTGATTGACTTGACCCATTCCGTTAGCTTAGCACTTGATCGTTTAGTATGTTGCTATTGCTTTCTTCATGACTTATACATGTTCCTATGACTATGAGATTATGCAACTCCCGTTTATCGGAGGAACACTTTGTGTGCTACCAAACATCACAACGTAACTGGGTGATTATAAAGGTGCTCTACAGGTGTCTCCGAAGGTACTTGTTGAGTTGGCATATTTTGAGATTAGGATTTGTCACTCCGATTGTCGGAGAGGTATCTTTGGGCCCTCTCGGTAGTGCACATCACTATAAGCCTTGCAAGCAATGTGACTAATGAGTTAGTTGCGGGATGATGCATTACGGAACGAGTAAAGAGACTTGTCGGTAACGAGATTGAACTAGGTATTGAGATACCGACGATCGAATCTCGGGCAAGTAACATACCGATGACAAAGGGAACAACGTATGTTGTTATGCGGTTTGACCGATAAAGATCTTCGTAGAATATGTAGGAGCCAATATGAGCATCCAGGTTTCGCTATTGGTTATTGGCCGGAGACGTGTCTCGGTCATGTCTACATAGTTCTCGAACCCGTAGGGTCCGCACGCTTAACGTTCGGTGATAATTTATATTATGAGTTATGTGTTTTGATGTACCGAAGGTAGTTTGGAGTCCCGGATGAGATCGGGGATATGACGAGGAGTCTCGAAATGGTTGAGACGTAAAGATCGATATATTGGATGACTATGTTCGGACATCGGAAAGGTTCCGAGTGATTCGGGTATTTATCGGAGTACCCGAGAGTTACGGGAATTCGCCGGGAGTATACGGGCCTTATTGGGCTTTAGGGGAAAGAGAGAGGGGAGGCTGCGCCCCCCAAGGCCTAGTCCGAATTGGACTAGGGGGAGGGGCTGCGCCCTCTCCTTCCTTCTCTTCTCTTTTCCCTTTCCTTGACTCCTACTCCTACTACTTGGAAGAGGGGGAATCCTACTCCCGGTGGGAGTAGGACTCCTCCAGGGCGCGCCATAGGAGGGCCGGCCCTCCCCCCTCCTCCACTCCTTTATATAAGGGGGAGGGGTGTTGGAAATATGCCCTAGAGGCAATAATAAAAGGATTATTATTATATTTCTTTGTTCATGATAGTTGTCTTTTATTCATGCTATAACTGTATTATCCGGAAATCATAATACACGTGTGAATACATAGACCTCAATATGTCCCTAGTGAGCCTCTAGTTGACTGGCTCATTGTGATCAATAGATAGTCATGGTTTCCTGGCTATGGACATTGGATGTCGTTGATAACGGGATCACATCATTAGGAGAATGATGTGATGGACAAGACCCAATCCTAAGCATAGCACAAAGGTCGGTTAGTTCGTTTGCTAGAGCTTTTCCAATGTCAAGTATCTCTTCCTTAGACCATGAGATCGTGTAACTCCCGGATACCGTAGGAGTGCTTTGGGTGTACCAAACGTCACAACGTAACTGGGTGACTATAAAGGTGCATTACAGGTATCTCCGAAAGTGTCTGTTGGGTTGACACGGATCGAGACTGGGATTTGTCACTCCGTGTTACGAAGAGGTATCACTGGGCCCACTCGGTAGTGCATCATCATAATGAGCTCAAGGTGGCCAAGTGTCTGGTCACAGGATCATGCATTACGGTACGAGTAAAGTGACTTGCCGGTAACGAGACTGAACGAGGTATTGGGATACCGACGATCGAGTCTGGGGCAAGTAACATACCGTCTGACAAAGGGAATAGTATACGGGGTTGCTTGAACCCTTGACATCGTGGTTCATCCGATGACAACATCGAGGAGCATGTGGGAGCCAACATGGGTATCCAGATCCCGCTATTGGTTATTGACCTGAGAGCATCTCGGTCATGTCTGCATGTCTCCCGAACCCGTAGGGTCTACACACTTAAGGTTCGGTGACGCTTGGGTTATTAGGAAGACTTGTATGTGATTATCGAATGTTGTTCGGAGTCCCGGATGAGATCCCGGACGTCACGAGGAGTTCCGGAATGGTCCGGAGGTAAAGATTTATATATGGAAAGTTGTTAAACGGACTCCGGAAAGTTTCGGGGGCATACCGGTATTGTACTGGGGCCACCGGAAGGGTTCCGGGGGTCCACCGGGAGGGGCCACCCCTCCCGGGGGGCCACGTGGGCTGTGTGGGAGAGGGAGCCAGCCCCTGGTGGGCTGGGCGCGCCTCCCCACCTAGGCCCATGCGGCTAGGGCATGGGAAGGGGAAACCCTAAAGGGGGCGCCCCCCTAGCTTGGGGGGCAAGCCTCCCCTCTTTCCCCTCTCCCTTTGGCCGCCGCCCCCTTCTAGGGTTTCCCCTAGAGGGCCGGCCCCCTTGCGCCTTCCCCTATAAATAGAGGGGTGAGGGGAGGGCAGCCACACCACAAGCCAAGGGCGCAGCCCCTCCCCTCCCCAACACCTCTCCTCCTCCGTACGTGCTTGGCGAAGCCCTGTCGGAGTACTGCTGCACCAACAACACCAGGCCGTCGTGCTGCCGTTGGAGCTGTCTTCCTCAACCTCTCCTTCTTCCTTGCTGGATCAAGACGGAGGAGACGTCGCCCGTACCGTACATGTGTTGAACGCGGAGGTGCTGTCCGTTCAGCACTTGGTCATCGGTGATCCGAATCACGGCGAGTACGACTCCCTCATCACCATCCCCTTGAAAGCTTCCGCACTCGATCTACAAGTGGTATGTAGATGCAAACTCTCTCCCTTGACTCGTTGCTTAGATGAACTCATAGATGGATCTTGGTGAAACCGTAGGAAAAATTTTAATTTTCTGCAACATTCCCCAATAGTGGCATCATGAGCTAGGTCTATGCGTAGTTCTCTTTGCACGAGTAGAACACAATTTTGTTGTGGGCGTGGATCTTTTCAACTTGCTTGCCGCTACTAGTCTTATCTTGCTTCAGCGGTATTGTGGGATGAAGCGGCCCGGACCAACCTTACACGTACGCTTACGTGAGACCGGTTCCACCGACTGACATGCACTAGTTGCATAAGGTGGCTGGCGGGTGTCTGTCTCTCCCACTTTAGTTGGAGCAGATTCGATGAAAAGGGTCCTTATGAAGGGTAAATAGAAGTTGATAAGATCACGTTGTGGTTATTCGTAGGTAAGAAAACGTTCTTGCTAGAACCCATTTGCAGCCACGTAAAAGATGCAACAACAATTAGAGGACGTCTAACTTGTTTTTGCAGCAATTGTCATGTGATGTGATATGGCCAGAAGTTGTGATGAATGATGAATGATATATTGTGATGTATGAGATCATGTTCTTGTAATAGGAATCACGACTTGCATGTCGATGAGTATGACAACCGACAGGAGCCATAGGAGTTGTCTTTATTTTGTATGACCTACGTGTCATTGAAGAACGCCATGTAAACTACTTTACTTTATTTGCTAAACGCATTAGTCATAGAAGTAGAAGTAGTCGTTGGCGTGACAACTTCATGAAGACACGATGATGGAGATCATGGTGTCATGCCGGTGACAAGATGATCATGGAGCCCCGAAGATGAAGATCAAAGGAGCTATATGATATTGGCCATATCATGTCACTACTTTATATAATTGCATGTGATGTTTATTATGTTTATGCATCTTGTTTACTTAGATCGACGGTAGTAAATAAGATGATCCCTTATAACAATTTCAAGAAAGTGTTCCCCCCTAACTGTGCACCGTTGCTAAAGTTCGTCGTTTCGAAGCACCACGTGATGATCGGGTGTGATAGATCCTTACGTTCACATACAACGGGTGTAAGACAGTTTTACACATGCAAAAACACTTAGGGTTAACTTGACGAGCCTAGCATGTACAGACATGGCCTCGGAACACGGAGACCAGAAGGTCGAACACGAGTCGTATGGAAGATACGATCAACATGAGAATGTTCACCGACGATGACTAGTCCGTCTCACGTGATGATCGGACATGGCCTAGTCGACTCGGATCGTGTAACACTTAGATGACTAGAGGGATGTCTAATCTGAGTGGGAGTTCATTCAATAATTTTATTAGATGAACTTAATTATCATGAACTTAGTCTAAAACCTTTTGCAAATATGTCTTGTAGATCAAATGGCCAACGCTCATGTCAACTTGAACTTCAACGCATTCCTAGAGAAAACCAAGCTGAAAGATGATGGCAGCAACTATACGGACTGGGTCCGGAACCTGAGGATCATCCTCATAGCTGCCAGGAAACAATATGTCCTAGAAGGACCGCTAGGTGACGCTCCCGTCCCAGAGAACCAAGACATTATGAATGCTTGGCAGTCTCGTGCTGATGATTACTCCCTCGTTCAGTGCGGCATGCTTTACAGCTTAGAACCGGGGCTCCAAAAGCGTTTTGAGCATCACGGAGCATATGAGATGTTCGAGGAGCTGAAACTAGTTTTCCAAGCTCACGCCCGGGTCGAGAGATATGACATCTCCGACAAGTTCTATAATTGTAAGATGGAGGAAAATAGTTCTGTCAGTGAGCACATACTCAAGATGTCTGGGTTGCACAACCGTATGACCCAGCTGAATATTAACCTCCCTGATGAGGCAGTCATTGACAGAATCCTTCAGTCGCTCCCACCAAGCTACAAGAGCTTTGTGATGAACTACAATATGCAGGGGATGGTAAAGACCATTCCTGAAGTATTTTCTATGCTGAAGTCAGCAGAGGTTGAAATCAAGAAAGAACATCAAGTGTTGATGGTCAATAAGACCACTAAGTTCAAGAAGGGCAAGGGTAAGAAGAACTTCAAGAAGGACGGCAAGGAGGTTGCCGCGCCCGGTAAGCCAGTTGCCGGGAAGAAGTCAAAGAATGGACCCAAGCCTGAGACTGAGTGCTTTTATTGCAAGGGGAAGGGTCACTGGAAGCGGAACTGCCCCAAATACTTAGCGGATAAGAAGGCCGGCAACACTAAAGGTATATTTGATATACATGTAATTGATGTGTACCTTACCAGTACTCGTAGTAACTCCTGGGTATTTGATACCGGTGCCGTTGCTCATGTTTGTAACTCACAGCAGGGGCTGCGGAATAAGCGGAGACTGGCGAAGGACGAGGTGACGATGCACGTCGGGAATGGTTCCAGAGTCGATGTGATCGCCGCCGGCACGCTACCTCTACATTTACCCATGGGATTAGTTTTGAACCTTAATAATTGTTATTTAGTGCCAAGTTTGAGCATGAACATTGTATTTGGATCTCGTTTAATATGAGATGGCTACTCATTTAAGTCTGAGAATAATGGTTGTTCGATTTATATGAGAGATATGTTTTATGGTCATGCTCCGATGGTCAATGGTTTATTCTTAATGAATCTCGAGCGTAATACTACACATATTCATAGCGTGAATACCAAAAGATGTAAACTTGATAACGATAGTCCCACATACTTGTGGCACTGCCGCCTTGGTCACATTGGTGTTAAGCGCATGAAGAAGCTCCATGCTGATGGACTTTTAGAGTCTCTCGATTATGAATCATTTGACACATGCGAACCATGCCTCATGGGCAAGATGACCAAGACTCCGTTCTCCGGAACAATGGAGCGAGCAACCAACTTGTTGGAAATCATACATACCGATGTGTGCGGTCCAATGAGTGTTGAGGCTCGCGGAGGATATCGCTATGTTCTCACTCTCACTGATGACTTGAGTTGATATGGGTATGTCTACTTAATGAAACACAAGTATGAGACCTTTGAAAAGTTCAAGGAATTTCAGAATGAGGTAGAGAATCAACGTGACCGAAAGATAAAATTCCTACGATCAGATCGTGGAGGAGAATACTTAAGTCACGAATTTGGTACACACTTAAGGAAATGTGGAATCGTTTCACAACTCACGCCGCCTGGAACACCTCAGCGTAACGGTGTGTCCGAACGTCGTAATCGCACTCTATTAGATATGGTGCGGTCTATGATGTCTCTTACCGATTTACCACTATCATTTTGGGGATACGCTCTAGAGACAGCTACATTCACTTTAAATAGGGCACCGTCTAAATCCGTTGAGACGACACCATATGAATTATGGTTTGGGAAGAAACCTAAGCTGTCGTTTCTAAAAGTTTGGGGATGCGATGCTTATGTCAAGAAACTTCAACCTGAAAAGCTCGAACCCAAGTCGGAAAAATGCGTCTTCATAGGATACCCCAAGGAAACCATTGGGTATACCTTCTACTTAAGATCCGAGGGCAAGATCTTTGTTGCCAAGAACAGATCCTTTCTAGAAAAGGAGTTTCTCTCGAAAGGAGTAAGTGGGAGGAAAGTAGAACTCGATGAAGTACTACCCCTTGAACCGGAAAGTAGTGCAGCCCAGGAAAATGTTCCTGTGATGCCTACACCAACTGAAGAGGAAAATAATGATGATCAAGGTACTTCGGATCAAGTTGCTACTGAACTTCGTAGGTCCACAAGGACACGTTCCGCACCAGAGTGGTACGGCAACCCTGTCCTGGAAATCATGTTGTTACACAACGGTGAACCTTCGAACTATGAAGAAGCTATGGCGGGTCCAGATTCCAACAAATGGCTAGAAGCCATGAAATCCGAGATAGAATCCATGTATGAAAACAAAGTATGGACTTTGACTGACTTGCCCGATGATCGGCGAGCGATAGAAAACAAATGGATCTTTAAGAAGAAGACGGACGCGGATGGTAATGTTACCATCTATAAGGCTCGACTTGTCGCTAAGGGTTATCGGCAAGTTCAAGGGATTGACTACGATGAGACTTTCTCTCCCGTAGCGAAGCTTAAGTCCGTCCGAATCATGTTAGCAATTGCCGCATACTATGATTATGAGATACGGCAGATGGACGTCAAAACGGCATTCCTTAACAGTTATCTTAAGGAAGAACTGTATATGATGCAGCCGGAAGGTTTTGTCGATCCTAAGAACGCTAACAAAGTATGCAAGCTCCAGCGATCCATTTATGGGCTGGTGCAAGCATCTCGGAGTTGGAACATTCGCTTTGATGAGATGATCAAAGCGTTTGGGTTTATGCAGACTTATGGAGAAGCCTGCGTTTACAAGAAAGTGAGTGGGAGCTCTGTAGCATTTCTCATATTATATGTAGATGACATACTTTTGATGGGAAATGATATAGAATTCTTGGACAACATTAAGGCCTACTTGAATAAGTGTTTTTCAATGAAGGACCTTGGAGAAGCTGCTTATATATTAGGCATCAAGATCTATAGAAATAGATCGAGACGCCTCATAGGTCTTTCACAAAGCACATACCTTGATAAAATTTTGAAGAAGTTCAAAATGGATCAGTCCAAGAAGGGGTTCTTGCCTGTATTGCAAGGTGTGAGATTGAGCTCGGCTCAATGCCCGACCACGGCAAAAGATATAGAAGAGATGAGTGTCATCCCCTATGCTTCAGCCATAGGATCTATTATGTATGCCATGCTGTGTACCAGACCTGATGTAAACCTTGCCGTAAGTTTGGTAGGAAGGTACCAAAGTAATCCCGGCAAGGAACACTAGACAGCGGTCAAGAATATCCTGAAGTACCTGAAAAGGACAAAGGACATGTTTCTCGTTTATGGAGGTGACGAAGAGCTCGTCGTAAAGGGTTACGTCGACGCTAGCTTCGACACAGATCTGGATGACTCTAAGTCACAAACCGGATACGTGTATATGTTGAATGGTGGAGCAGTAAGCTGGTGCAGCTGCAAGCAGAGCGTGGTGGCGGGATCTACATGTGAAGCGGAGTACATGGCAGCCTCGGAGGCAGCGCATGAAGCTATTTGTGTGAAGGAGTTCATCACCGACCTAGGAGTCATACCCAATGCGTCGGGGCCGATCAAACTCTTCTGTGACAACACTGGAGCTATTGCCCTTGCCAAGGAGCCCAGGTTTCACAAGAAGACCAGGCACATCAAGCGTCGTTTCAACTCCATCCGTGAAAATGTTCAAGATGGAGACATAAAAATTTGCAAAGTACATACGGATCTGAATGTCGCAGATCCGTTGACTAAACCTCTCTCGCGAGCAAAACATGATCAGCACCAGAACTCTATGGGTGTTCGATTCATCACAATGTAACTAGATTATTGACTCTAGTGCAAGTGGGAGACTGTTGGAAATATGCCCTAGAGGCAATAATAAAAGGATTATTATTATATTTCTTTGTTCATGATAGTTGTCTTTTATTCATGCTATAACTGTATTATCCGGAAATCATAATACACGTGTGAATACATAGACCTCAATATGTCCCTAGTGAGCCTCTAGTTGACTGGCTCATTGTGATCAATAGATAGTCATGGTTTCCTGGCTATGGACATTGGATGTCGTTGATAACGGGATCACAGCATTAGGAGAATGATGTGATGGACAAGACCCAATCCTAAGCATAGCACAAAGGTCGGTTAGTTCGTTTGCTAGAGCTTTTCCAATGTCAAGTATCTCTTCCTTAGACCATGAGATCGTGTAACTCCCGGATATCGTAGGAGTGCTTTGGGTGTACCAAACGTCACAACGTAACTGGGTGACTATAAAGGTGCATTACAGGTATCTCCGAAAGTGTCTGTTGGGTTGACACGGATCGAGACTGGGATTTGTCACTCCGTGTTACGGAGAGGTATCACTGGGCCCACTCGGTAGTGCATCATAATAATGAGCTCAAGGTGGCCAAGTGTCTGGTCACGGGATCATGCATTACGGTACGAGTAAAGTGACTTGCCGGTAACGAGACTGAACGAGGTATTGGGATACCGACGATCGAGTCTCGGGCAAGTAACATACCGTCTGACAAAGAGAATAGTATACGGGGTTGCTTGAACCCTTGACATCGTGGTTCATCCGATGACAACATCGAGGAGCATGTGGGAGCCAACATGGGTATCCAGATCCCGCTGTTGGTTATTGACCTGAGAGCATCTCGGTGATGTCTGCATGTCTCCCGAACCCGTAGGGTCTACACACTTAAGGTTCGGTGACGCTTGGGTTATTAGGAAGACTTGTATGTGATTACCGAATGTTGTTCGGAGTCCCGGATGAGATCCCGGACGTCACGAGGAGTTCTGGAATGGTCCGGAGGTAAAGATTTATATATGGAAAGTTGTTAAACGGACTCCGGAAAGTTTCGGGGGCATACCGGTATTGTACCGGGGCCACCGGAAGGGTTCCGGGGGTCCACCGGGAGGGGCCACCCCTCCCGTGGGGCCATGTGGGCTGTGTGGGAGAGGGAGCCAGCCCCTGGTGGGCTGGGCGCGCCTCCCCACCTAGGCCCATGCGGCTAGGGCATGGGAAGGGGAAACCCTAAAGGGGGCGGCCCCCTAGCTTGGGGGGCAAGCCTCCCCTCTTTCCCCTCTCCCTTTGGCCTCCGCCCCCTTCTAGGGTTTCCCCTAGAGGGCCGGCCCCCCTTGCCCCTTCCCCTATAAATAGAGGGGTGAGGGGAGGGCAGCCACACCACAAGCCAAGGCGCAGCCCCTCCCCTCCCCAACACCTCTCCTCCTCCGTACGTGCTTGGCGAAGCCCTGTGGGAGTACTGCTGCACCAACATCACCACGCCATCGTGCTGCCGTTGGAGCTGTCTTCCTCAACCTCTCCTTCTTTCTTGCTGGATCAAGACGGAGGAGACGTCGCCCGTACCGTACGTGTGTTGAACGCGGAGGTGCTGTCTGTTCAGCACTTGGTCATCGGTGATCCGAATCACGGCGAGTACGACTCCCTCATCACCATCCCCTTGAAAGCTTCCGCACTCGATCTACAAGTGGTATGTAGATGCAAACTCTCTCCCTTGACTCGTTGCTTAGATGAACTCATAGATGGATCTTGGTGAAACCGTAGGAAAATTTTTAATTTTCTGCAACGTTCCCCAACAAGGGGGGCACCCCATGGATACACAAGTTGATCTGTTGATCTCTCCCAGCCGTGTGCGGTGCCCCTCTCCACCATATTCCACCTCGGTAATATCGTAACGGTGCTTAGGCGAAGCCCTGCGTCGGTAGCATCATCGACACCGTCATCACGCCGTCGTGCTGATGGAACTCTCCCGTGAAGCTCTGCTGGATCGGAGTTCGTGGGACTTCATCGAGCTGAACGTGTGCTGAACTCGGAGGTGCCATACGTTCGATACTTGGATCGGTCGGATCGTGAAGATGTACGACTACATCAACTACGTTGTGCTAACGCTTCCGCTTTCTGTCTATGAGGGTACGTGGACATCACTCTCCACTCTCGTTGCTATGCATCACCATGATCTTGCGTGTGCGTAGGATTTGTTTTGAAATTACTACATTCCCCAACAGATGACAACTCTGCTAGAGTGGCCTTTTCAACTAAAATCATCATATTGGTTGTTTTTTCTCTAGACGCTGTTGCTACAACCCATGCTGGAGCACAAGCATCCAACTTTTGACGTGCCTCCCCAAGCCATGGGCTTCTAACTACATTGATTTCATGTTCCTCAAGAAGAGCAAGGTGGGCGATGTAGATGAGACTTTGGACGGTCACAATTGCACATGAGAAAGATTTCTACGCTATAGACACCCTCTTTGGATGTGTTGTTCTGAGTGTTATTTGTGACAATATCGTTGATCCTTTCATGACCATTGAGGTTGGTAAGGATTTTGGGATGCGCTTAAGGCAAAGTTTGGGGTCTAGGACGGATGCAGTGAGTTGTATGTCATGTAACAATATCATGACTACAAGATGACTAGTGACCGCTCCGTAGTTGACCGGTCTCATGAGATACAATCACTTTCCAAGGAACTTGAGCATTTAAATTATGTGTTATCATACAAGTTTATTATCGAAGGCATCATTGCCAAGCTTCCTCCCTCATGGAGCAATTTTGCCACTTCTCTAAAGCATAGATACAAGAATTTTTTGTTGACAATTTAATTGTTACTCTTGGCGTGAAAGAGTGAGAGCAAAAGACACACGTGCTTGTTTCTGTGAGGGGAATTCTAGTGCCAATTTGGTGCACAAGAAGAACTTCCAGTCCAACAAATTCAGAAACAAGAACAACTACGAGGGAGAAGAGAAGTTTGTGGGCAAGAACAAGACCTCACAGTCTGCCAACTTCAAGAAGAATGAGACATTTAAGAAGAAAGGAAAATGTCATGTCTATGGTAAATATGGACACTAGGAAAATGATTGCATGGATCACTTTGACATGCGTTAGCCTGGGAATGGCGGCAAGACCGTTAATGTTGTTAATTGGGATGTTGAGATGAAAAATATTGGGCATGGTAAATTTCCTACCATTTTTTCAGTACGTCATTCTCCTGATTGATGGATTGACACAAATGCCAATATACATGTGTGTTGATATCTTCATGTTTTTTACTACCAGATCATAATTAAGAACTACATCTGTGCTGATGGGAAACATGACACATGCTTCTATTGATGATGTTGGTACGGTCGATCTAAAGTTTACTTGAGGAAAGGACATGCAGCTGAAGAACATGCAACATATCCCTACTATAAATAAAAAATATTTCCAGTGACTCTCTCTTGTGTCGAGATGGCTATAAATTGGCATTTAGGTCCAATAAGTTTGTATAGTCTAAATGTGGACAGTTTGTTGGTAAAGTCTATAAGTGCAGAGGCTTGATCCGCCTATTTTTATCAGACTTTTGCACTAAAGTCATTAATCATGTTTGTAATGAATCTGAATCGAATGCTTGGCACACACGACTTTGTTATATTAACTTTGGTTGCACGACACTGTTAGCAAATCTGTGTTAAATTTCAAACTTAACCATTGTCAAAGGTTCTAAGTGTCAAGTGTGTGTGCCAGCAAAGCAATCTCGTAAGTATCATATGACAACTGATGTGAGGAACTTGACATCAATAGAACTTATACATTTAGATCTTTGTGAGATGAATTATGTGTTGACAAAGGATGGAAAAATATACTGCATGACTCTGATCGACGACTTTGCTATATATTATATCAGCTAAAACAAAAGATGAGGCTTTGCACTACTTTAAAATTCATATTGATTTAGTTTGTGAGTATTTTTTCACCCAATTTTGATTTAGTTTGTGAGGAACCTGGTATAATCCATGAGAGGACGTCTCCCTATTCTCCCTAGTCAGACATGGTTGCCAAATAAAAGAACCACACTTTTATTGATTTGGTTAGCATCATGTTGGATACAAATGGGACTTTCCAAGGAATGGTGGGAGAGGCTTTAGTGACTACAGGTCATGTCCTAAACAAAGTTATATATTACCCTCTTTGAGGAATGGGAAAATAAAAATACTAAAACTCTCTTACTTACGTACTTGGGGTTGTTCGGCAAAAGTTATTGTGTCAATCCAAAGAAGCATAAACTTTGACCAAAAACCATTGATTGTGTTTTCCTTGGATATGCTTTCGAAACATCGTCTATAGGTTTCTGGTGGTGAAATACTAGGTATGTAACAAAAATGTTGGTACAATTGTGGAGTTGAATGTTGCAACTTTCTTTGAGGATATTTTTTTGTATGAAAGATATGCCTAACTCATCTAGTCAGAGACCATACTCAACTCGAACCCTTTGTTCCATTGGAACATTATGAACGAACACTTGATGAGATACCTAAAGGGAGGGGTGATAATGAAGCTCCAAGAAAGAGCAAGAGACAAATGATTGCAAAGTCTTTTGGTGATGACTTCATTGTGTACCTCGTGGGTGATACTCCCGCTTCCACTTTAGAAGCTTATGCATCTCTCATTGCTGACTATTAGAAGGAAGTTGTACATAGTGAGATGGATTCCATCACAGATAAGGGGACATGGGAGATCACTCATCGCCCTTATGGGTGTAACATGTAGGAAGTAAGTAGGTGTTCAAGAAAAATCTTAGGCCCAATTGTAGCGTTGAAAGATACAAGGCTCGGCTTGTAGCCAAGGCTTATATCAAAACAATAAGGTGAGCTTTTTTTCGTACTTGCGCACATGTGGCCAGATTAACCAGTACTGGAGTACTACTTTCATTGGTTGCCCCAGAATATTCTTGCTCCTAAAATGGGTGTTAAGATAACATTCCTAAATGGAGAGTTGGAGGAGAAAATTTACATGGAAGAACCTAATGGTTTTGTAGTAGAGGGTCATGAAGATAAAGTGTGCCAGTTATTGATATCTTTGCATGGATTGAAACAAGCACCTAAGCAATGGCACGAGAAGTTTGAAAGAACATTATCATCCACGGGCTTTGTTTTAAATAAAGCAGACAAATGTGGGTACTATCGCTACGATGGGGCGAAGGACTCATATTATGTTTGTATGTTGATGACATGCCTATATTTGGTACAAACATGAAGGTCATTGAGGAGTGAAAGTTCTACTATCTCGTAACTTTGATATGAAAGACCTTGGAGTAGTTGATGTTATCTTAAACATCAAGCTTTTGAGATTCAATGATGACTTTGTTGTAATCTCACTATGTGTCGCTTTTGATATTTAGAATGTAAACCTTATGGAACACCTTATGACCCTAGTGTGCTAATTGGAAAGAATAAATGAGCAATATGTGACCAATTGAGATATTCGCAAATCATTGGATCGCTCTTAGCTGAATCTACGAGGCTCAACATCTCGCTTGATTTGAGCAAACTAAGTTTGTTTGTTTCAACTCCTATAGTTTTCCATTGGCATGCTCTTGAGAGGGTAATGCACTATCTGAAAGGTATTGCGATCTATGGACTTCACTATATCGGGTACCCAAGGGTACTGGAGGGTTATAGTGACATACTTCACTATATAGGGCACCCAAGAGTACTGGAGGGTTATAGTGACGCGAACTAGACATCTAATGTTGATGAGCTTAATGCCATAAGTGGTTATGTGTTTACACTTGGTGGTGGCGCTTTTTCTTGGAAGTCTTTCAAGCATACCATCTTAACAAGGTCAACAATGAAAGCAGAACTAGCAGTGTTCAACAGAACCAGTGGCGGAGCTTCACAGGGGCCAACTTTGGGCGGTGCCCCCCCCCAACTCATAGAAAATCATGTGTATATATCTTTGTATTAGACCAAATTGCCCACTAAAAATCAGTATATAGTGATCCCTCCCTAGCCAATGCCCCCCATGGTTTTAACCCAAGCTCCTCCATTGGAAATAACCACTTTTGAACCAAGGTGGCTTCGTGAGCTCTTGATGGATTTGTCGATGGTTGCAAAATCAATGCTAGTTACCTAACAAAATCTGATAATCAAACAATGATTGTAAAGTTAAACAATTTCAAGAATAATAAGAAGTCATCAAGACATGTGAGAAGGAGTGTCAGATTTATGAGAAACTCTAGAGTTATAACATTGGACTATATAAACACATCGAAGAATCTGGCAGATCCCTTCACGGAGGGTTTATCGCAGAATGTAATAGAAAATTGATTAGGAGAGATGGGCTTGAGACCCACTATATAAGTTACCCATGATGGCAACCCATTCTATGTGATTCGAGATCCCGTGAAGTAGATTTGGCGAGACATCATATTGGTTACTGAGAGGAGAGTTTTATTTTATGGAGACACACTCCATTGTGATTGATGCCTCTCCTAATCTATATGGTGGGTTGTTTTTATATTAATGTGTTCTAAGTGGCTTGGGTGAAAGGGCATCCATCCCTAATGAGGGTTTTTGTGTTAATGGCAATAATGAGTAGACGAATAACCTTGTTGTGAGTGTGATTTCAGTATATAGATCATTAGAAATGGAACATAAAGTTGGCCGGTGACTCCTAAGCTAAAAGGATAAAAGAAGGCGACATGCCATTTTTCTACCTACGATTCTCATTTTTGAGTCATAGATACGCAGTACTATTAAGAGGGGATAAGCCATGGATCTTGTCTGGAATCAATGAAAACGATAAGCCAAAAATATGACCCACATCCAATGAGAGAAGAGCCCATGTTTCATTTGTTATTTGCCTCTAGAACAAGTAAGATTATCTGATCTTAGGTAAGATAATCTAATTAGTTGGACTATCTGACTAATATCTCATCATTATCTAACTTGGCAGCAGAAGCCTCTATATAGTGAGATAATCATTGAAGATTGCCTAGATAATCTGACTAGTTAGACTATCTGACTATTATCTGATTTAATGACAGTAGCCTCTCTAAAGTCAGATAATCAATGGATATTGTACAGATAATCCGACATTGCTAGCATGCACATAATAGACAGAAAACTAGGAGATGTATAAATAACCCCTTCTTCCCCACGGGGAAGGTGACTGACGAGGACATGTTCCTAGGGTAGGGTCTTAGGCCTGACCTAGACACCCCACCCAAGGACACTGACCTACAGTCAAAGGCATTCAAGGACCAACAGGGAATACCGATTGGAATCACCCGAAGAGCGTTTCACTCGACAGAAGACTCCACTCAGATACCCTAATTCCACTCGACCACAACATAATCACTCGACCATATGAAGAACCACATGGCGTATAGAAGATCTAAAGCCGCCCCAGGATGGCAATGGTCAGGCATTCACTCTGTAGTCTTAAAAATCATTTATGGATGGCGTTACCAGTAATGCCCCATCTTAACTCACATTGAACCATGTGTAACGGAGGTCTGAGAGGGTCCTGGCAAACTCTATATAAGCCATCCTCCTCTGGCACAAGGTTCGCACCCCTTGTAACATTCACGCATAATCCAGTCGACACAGCCTCAGGGCACTGATGACCCACAAGTGTAGGGGATCTATCGTAGTCCTTTTGATAAGTAAGAGTGTCGAACCCAACGAGGAGCAGAAGGAAATGACAAGCGGTTTTCAGTAAGGTATTCTCTGCAAGCACTGAAATTGTAGGTAACAGATAGTTTTGTGATAAGATAATTTGTAACGGGTAACAAGCAATGGAAGTAAATAAGGTGCAGCAAGGTGGCCCAATCCTTTTTGTAGCAAAGGACAAGCCTGGACAAGTTCTTATAATGAGAAAAGCGCTCCCGAGGACACATGGGAATTATCGTCAAGCTAGTTTTCATCACGCTCATATGATTCGCGTTCGTTACTTTGATAATTTGATATGTGGGTGGACCGGTGCTTGGGTACTGCCCTTTCTTGGACAAGCATCCCACTTATGATTAACCCCTATTGCAAGCATCTGCAACTACAAAATAAGTATTAAGGTAAACCTAACCATAGCATGAAACAAATGGATCCAAATCAACCCCTTACGAAGCACCTTATAAACTAGGGTTTAAGCTTCTGTCACTCTAGCAACCCATAATCTACATATTACTTCCCAATGCCTTCCTCTAGGCCCAAATAATGGTGAAGTGTCATGTAGTCGACGTTCACATAACACCACTAGAGGAGAGACAACATGCATCTCATCAAAATATCGAATGAATACCAAATTCACATGACTACTAATAGCAAGACTACACCCATGTCCTCAGGAACAAACGTAACTATTCACAAAGCATATTCATGTTCATAATCAGAGGGGTATTAATATGCATAAAGGATCTGAACATATGATCTTCCACCAAATAAACCAACTAGCATCAACTACAAGGAGTAATCAACACTACTAGCAACCCACAGGTACCAATCTAAGGTTTTGGGACAAATATTGGATACAAGAGATGAACTAGGGTTTGAGAGGAGATGGTGCTGGTGAAGATGTTGATGGAGATTGACCCCCTCCTAATGAGAGGATCGTTGATGATGACGATGGTGATGATTTCCCCCTCCCGAAGGGAGGTTTCCCCAGCAGAACAGCTCCGCTGGAGCCCTAGATTGGTTCCACCAAGGTTCCGCCTCATGGCGGCGGAGTTTCGTCCCGTAAGCTTGCTTATGATTTTTTTTCCAGGGTAAAAGACATCATATAGCAGAAGATGGGCACCGGAGGGCTGCCAGGTGGCCCACGAGGCAGGGGGACGCGCCCCCACCCTCGTGGGTGGTGGGTGGCCCCCCTCAGGTATTTCTTCCGCTCAATATTTTTTATTAATTCCCAAAATGACTTTCGTGGAGTTTCAGGACTTTTGGAGCTGTGCAGAATAGGTCTCCAATATTTGCTCCTTTTCCAGCCCAGAATCCTAGCTACCGGCATTCTCCCTCTTCATGTAAACCTTGTAAAATAAGAGAGAATAGCCATAAGTATTGTCACATAACGTGTAATAGCAGCCCATAATGCAATAAATATCGATATAAAAGCATGATGCAAAATGGACGTATCAACTCCCCCAAGCTTAGACCTCGCTTGTCCTCAAGCAGAAGCCGATATTAAAAAATATGTCCACATGTTTAGAGATAGAGGTGTCGATAAAATAAAAATACGGACATGAGGGCATCATGATCATTCTTATAACATCAACATATATATATTTTGTCATATGATTACTTATGCTCAAGTAACAACCTATTCACAATGTTAACACTACAAAAAAAAGACACATCCGTGACATTTTGGGCCGAACGAATTTTTTTCTGTCATACTTATGACACTTCTATGACGATAATTGTGACAAAACCCGGTATCATCATAGATGTGGTGGGCTCCTACTTCTATGACAAAAAATCATGATAGAAAATGGGCTTTTCGTCCTGGGCGGGCCGGAGACGCAGCTGCATGACATTCTTTGGGCCGTCCATGACGGAAAAAACCGTGGTAGAAGCGAGGGCGAGGAAAATTTCAGGGAGTTCCCGGTTACGATGGGTGGTCGGGGGCCGAGCGTTGTGCGTTTCTCTCATACACGTACATGCGTGTGTGCGAGGCGTTGGCTCTAACTGAACCCAAGCGAGGCGTTGGGCTCTAACTGAACCCGAGCGATTGCACTGCAGGCTACGCGTTACTGAACCCGAGCGATCGATCGATGGCTGTTAACTGAACCCGATCGAGCGATTACTTTGCTACTGCTGCTAACTGAAGCCGATCGATGCTGCCTCTTTGG
>NC_057810.1:145943669-145949201 GCF_018294505.1 Triticum aestivum
GGCGTTGCCTCGATCGAGCCGGTTGGGGCTGGATGAACAGGACCCCGTGGAGGGTTGGATGAATAGGATGACCCCGTGGAGGGCTGGATGAACAATAGACGGTGGAGGGGTGTCCGTGGAGGGGTGGTTGAATAGTAGCCGGTGGAGTAGCGCGCAGTGGATGCTGGATGAATAGGAGCCCGTGGAGGCTGGAGGAGGTCGATGGTAGCCCGTGGAGGCTAGAGGAGGTCGACGGTGGAGATGAACAGTATCCCGTGGAGTCCCGTTTTGCGGTACGCCACACCCCTCCCGATGAACAGGACCCCCATTTCGACCGTAGCGCTCCAACACAAGTCCGTTTCGTCCGTTTTGCGGTACGCCACACCCCTCCTAATCAACAGGACCCGTTTCGACCGTAGGAGGTCCGTTTCCTCCGTTTTGTGGTACGCCAGACCCCTCCCGATGAACAGGATCCCGTTTCAAACGTGGCCGGTCAAACACAAGGCTGTTTCCTCCGTTCTGCGGTACGCCAGGCCTCGTTTCCATCGCCTGTTCCGTCCAAGCCCTCCCGATGAACACGACGATGCATTCCGTTCCGACCCAGCCGGTTGCCTCCCCATGAACACGACAACGATGCCGTTTCTCCGTTCCGACCTAGCCATGTACACGAGCCCTGGCCGTACGTATGCGCGAGTAGGCATTCGAGACCCCGCCCGTATGTACACATACGTGGCCGTATTTTCTTTCTTGCACACTGGCCCCTGTACATACCTGTACATGCTACGTGCGCGCCTCTACTACGACACGTGCGCACCTCTACATCGACCAGCATATATGTACGTACACGTTCGCGACCAGAATGACAATGCTATGTACGCTTCGACCAGGTGGGTCCCGACTGTCAGGCACTTCCTTGCATGCGAAGATGTAGCTAGTGGGTCCCAGCAGTCAAGGGGCGAATCATTTTTTTTCGGATGCACTTCCTTGCATGCAAGATGTAGCTGGTGGGTCCCAGTAGTCAGGGGGGCGAATCATTTTTTTTCGGACGCACTTCCTTGCGTGCGAAGATGTAGCTGGTGGGTCCCAGCAGTCAGGGGGGCGAATCATTTTTTTCCTGGACGCACTTCCTTGTGTGCGAAGATGTAGCTGGTGGGTCCCAGCAGTCAGGGGGTGAATCATTTTTTTCGTGAAATACGATGGCCCGTCCGGTGGGTCCCCACTGTCAGGTGGAGGAATAATTATTTTGCGCGTAATAAGGAGGCACTTCCTTGCGGCTGCCGTGGACCCAGCTGTCAGCCTCTCCACGTATAGTACTCTTCCGATGGAAGTTGGTCGTTGACCACATTGACCACGCCGCGCTGAGAGCACCACGGAGGTGTACGACGGCGAGGCCTAGGAAGGGGACAACACGGAGCCGGGAAAGACGCAGCAGTGGATGCCCACGCAAAGATGAGTACAATGGTTCACTGGTTCGGCTGTGGTGTGAGGCTGCCGTCGCCGCAGAATAACAGGGGGTGTGGGGGAGTAGAGGGATGGCCTGGCCAGCGGTGGGAGTAGTAGGGGGCGGTGAGGCCTCCGCGACATCACAGCCGGCCACGGGAGGCAGGAGCATGCGACACGACCGGCGCTGCTTTGGGCGGCTGGAGCACGAAGACCAGAGGTGGAAGAAGCACTACGGCCGTTGGATGGACATCGTACGGTCACTGGAGCTAGAATCATTCATATTGACTAAGTTGACAAAGCCCTCCGTCCCTGTCAACTTAGTAGGCCCAGAAGTCAACCTCCCACCAAGGTGAGTCCCAGCTAGCAGGGGGAGTATTCATTTTTTTGTGCGTAATAAGGAGGCATTTCCGGTGGGTCCGAGCTGGTAGCGGGGAGAACGTTTTTTTCGTGAAATACAGAGGCCCTTCCGGTGGGTCCCAGCTATCAGGTGGAGGAATCATTATTTTGCACGTAATAAGGAGGCATTTCCCTGTGTGGGCCCCTACTGTCAGCCTCTTCCGATGGCTGTTGTTTGTTGACCATGTTGACCTCGCCACACCGAGAGCACAAACACGGTGGACGAGGGCGAGGCCCAGGAAGAGAACCACCCAGAGCCGGCAAAGCCACCGTAGCGGATGCCCACGCTGAGGGGAGTATGAGCGCTGACTGGTCGGCTACGGGGTGAGGCTGACATTGCCGGAAAATAACATGACGTGTGGGTGGTTAGAGGGATGGCCTGGCGGCAGCACAGCCAGCCACGGGAGGAGGGAGCAGGCAGTCCTGCCGGCATTGGTTTGGGCGGCTGGAGCAGGAAGATCAGAGATTGAAGAAGCACGACGGCCGTTGGATGGACATCCAATAGTCACTGTTGTGTGTTGACTAAGTTGACAAAGCCTTGCGCACGCGTCATTTTTTTGGACAACATCATCGTCAACCTAGTAGGCCCAGAAGTCAGCCTCCAAATCTGTGGAAAACAGCATACAACCCATTAGCCATTATTTTCAATAATTTACAGCCCATTTGCTAATTCTTAAGGATATTTGAAGCCCATATTCTTTTTATTAGCATTACAGACCATATGTTCTGGGCACTGCTAAAAAATTCAACGAAATTTTGCATATTTCGATGGGGTCCGAACTCTTTTAATCATGAAATTTCGAGTCACGTTAAAAATAATTTTCAAAAAATTATATCAAAATAAAATTCAAAAAACAATTCTCCGCAAAAAAATGAATGAAATTTAGAATCTTAACTAGCAAGATGCCCGTTCGTTGCACAGAACATGAAGATGCATTTGTATGAGTAGTTTATCTTGTGGGAGAAAATATGATATTTTAATGTAATTGCCAGTTGGCTTTGGTTTTTATAAGAGTAGAGAGTAGAGAAATCCTGAAAAAAAATTGATATTTTAATGCAATTGCCGGTTGGCTTTGGTTTAAAAATTTACAGCCCATTTCTTACAACTTATAGCCCATTTTCTGGGGAAGCCCATTTCTTACTACTTACATCCCTCCTTGTCTTGAAAGATTTGCAGCCCAGCAGGGCTAAGAAAAGTAGGTAGGCCTCGGTTTTGGTATTCTCCAAAAAAAAAAGAACTGGGCTAGCCAATTTCAGAAAGAAAAAATATATCAACTGGGCTCGTCATGTGCTTAATAAAAGTGTAAGAATGGGCTAGACGGGCAACAGCCCCCGCACAACGCGCAGTTGAGCTCCGTCTCTGAAACTGAAAAACAGTTGGGCGAGCTGCTGGGTCCCTGGTGTTATCCGCTCGTTGTGTAAGTTTCTCGTTTATTGACTACATTAACAATGGCATGGGACCTAGTTGTCAAACAATTAGGAGGAAGTATTTTTTTGGCTTGTAATAACGAGGCACCTGCTTGCAAAATGCAATGACCCCGGTGGGTCCCTACTGTCAGCCTCTCCACGTACAATCATCTCCTGATTCCTCTTGGTTGTTGACCATGTTGACAACGCCAGACGGCGGCGGGCACAGCGAGCGAACGAAGGCGGAGAACGATGACAAGGCCTCGGACGGGAACGAACAACAACCATGGAAGATGCGACAGTGTAGTGGCAGGTGGAGGGGAGTACGATGGCAACAACATGCAAGTCAAGCATACAAATGGTACAAAAAGCCCAAGGATTAATTGTTCATCAAATTTTAGACAAAACCTAGATTGAACATGACAGTAACATCTAACCCAACCATTCTTTTTTGCAGTCACAAACAAATGGATCGGTCTGATCCATAAAATCAACATCCTGTGCAAAAAAAATTATTTCAGGATGTCTACAACTTGTTGTAAATAGAAGCCGAGCACGTTTAGAAGCCCATTTGTCCACCTGAAACTTCTTTTTTTGCTGTTCAACATGTTCGTCCGTGAGAAATCTCTTGCTGTAAAAATTAAGCCTCATGGACAATAGTAACCTCGCATTCAATAGGAAGAATGTGACAAAGCTTCTGTTTGCCTGGTTGGATGCATATTGTCCCAGCGTTATTGTCCTCGAACGAATGTCATGAGAACTGAGAAAATCCTTGTGCTTATTACGCCACCGATTGGTTATATGTTTTTCTCCATGTGGTTCTGCCTAAGTAAACATGAAGATTGAAAATAGTTAAGGTCTAAAAAAAGAGTATGTCGAAAGAACGACAGCTGAACAGTTAATTCTAGTACAATATATACGGGCTTTCAATGTGCATGAAATCATCACCTCTATGTATAAATTCTCCAGAGATCGAAAGCATCGCAGCAAGCCAATAATTATGTCCAGATCAAAACTATACATTCTGATATATATATATATATATATATATATATATATATATATATATATATATATATATGATCTTGACAGAATCCAGCAGCATTGATAGGTTATCAATGGACGGACTCTTCATTGAGCATATAACATAATATTAGTACCCAAAGTGTACTCCAAGATGATATAAAACTTATGCGCACAAATGAAAAATGCAGCATATGATTACAAATGTGTAGATGATAATATACGGTACCTGAAAAAGTGAGGAGCGAAACACCAACTCCTTGTGATTATTAAACGGGTCACGAATTACACCCAAGGTCTCCAGTTTGGGCGCAGAGACGACAGTTATTTCTGAAGGTGTATAAAAATTATGAAGGAGCAACCTTTCAAGTGAAGGGGCATCTTTGATGATGAGCTGCTATCCTTTAAAACAAATTCCAATGCTTTTAAGGTGAGGCGACTTTATTTGGAGACAACTGATACCGATTTCTATTCCCAAAACAATCAGCAAGCGCTCCAGGGCAGAGCAACTGGAGTGGATGATGTTGTGTAGTGAGGCCTCCAACAGATAAACTACCACAAGCGAAAGTTTTTTTTGCAGTGGGAGTCGAAGCATTTGTACCAGATCGTCTGGTAGATGACACCGGGTGAAGGTGGCGGTGTGGAGAGAGGAGGATAACCGCGAGATGGACAACGGTGGTGTGGGCACGAATTCGTGGTGTGTTCGTGGTATGAAACTTTTGTGGTAATGGTACAACTCAAACTGCTGGAGTTTTCCGAATTCAGGGGATGTCAGACAAGCATCCACCTTGTCGGGTATGGACAGCAGGTAGTGTGTAGGGATGCAGAGGCAATGAACGGGGCCCTGCTGGTGAGAAGAGACGATGGCTCTCAGGAGATCAAATTCAGGAAGGACAGATATCTGACGACAGTCGAGATTGAGGGGCGCGGTGCGCCATAGAGGGCGCCACCGAGTTGAGAGGACTTGTGTGCGGCAGCAATCCTTGGTGGGGAGAAGTGAGATGATCTCCTCAAGGATGACGCCCGGGAGATCGCTGATGCGGTCCACCGGAGATTCTACCGGTTCCTCAGATCCGGGTGGGGTGGGGGGCTCACCGCTTCTCCCCACGCTACTAGGTGCGGGATCTACAACCGGCGTCGCCGCTGGCAGGAGCCTCATCTTCTTGGCGCCGGAGCCAGCCGACTCCATTTTCCTTGTGGGCGTCGCGCCGAGCTCACGGGTTTGAGCAGAGTAGCCAGAGACGAGCCTAATGGCAGTGCGAGTGGGGAAGAAGGAGGGCTGGG
>NC_057810.1:145949658-145971084 GCF_018294505.1 Triticum aestivum
CGTGTTTATAAGGCCCGCTGCACTAACTACTCGCTTTTTCCCAAGAACCGCTCTCTTCTTTTGCGTTGCTGCATTGGAGCTGGCGCATGGACTTGGCTGACTGGCCATGCATGCAGGATGCATGTGCCCGCCGGCCACTACATGCGCCTGGTTTGTTACTAGGCCTATTTAATAGGGTGGTTATGGAGTAAATTAAGGAGATTTATTTTCTCTGTGTGCATCCACCAAATTAGAGGATGTGGTACTGGATGCAGACACTCACATTAAACTAACATTCAGAAGAACAAAATTTCAGCATGTCTATGCATCTCAATGATTCACCATACTATAACTAATACAAAGCTGTGAGAAGGTGTGGAAATAAAGAAAATCGGCCGATGCTTCTCTGAGCAAAGGGCCTCCCTGCGCACGCATTAATTTCCTGGGCATGCTTGTTTCTTCTCAATGTTGCGAGCACTTTGAGCATGTTGGCAACTCCACAGCTAGCTAGTTGCCTCATCTTGCAGTTGATGCTGACACATTTGCAGCAAACACATGAGGCAATAGAGATGACTCAACATGGGTCCATATTGTGCAGTTCCCCTGAAATCCTATTCATTGTCCTGAATCTGAAAAGATAGGAAAATAGTAGCTATACTTAAACGGTGTTGCAAAACAGTAGCACATATCAATAGCTCAGCATGACAAAACAATATCATCTGGATGAAGGGGATACTGACCTGCCTGAGGAAGATTATATATAATTTCATAAGTCCTTGGTTGATTTCCACCTTCCGCTGCACTGCTTGTTTGCTCCTCCACACATGACAGGATCGTTCCGCACTGCATTCAGCAAGTCAACGTACGAATAAGCTAATTTCATCTTGTGGTGGTCATTGTACCTAGTTACGAATGTAGGAATACCTAGAGCACCATGAGGTTAGCTGACAGCAGGTAGATGCAGCCATATAAATTTTGTGCGGTGCTACCAAAATTGAGGTTTGTATCCCTTCCCATTATGAGAATTCTCCTTGAAGTTGGTAGAATGTGACGGCTTGTTCTTTGCATCAAACTTGCCTTTCCCCTGAGATTTGTTCTTGTTTTGGGGCTGGTTGGGCTGGAAGTTCTTCTCGTGTACCATGTGGGCACGAGAAGCTCCCTTAGCGACCCGAGCACGTGTGTCTTTTGCTCTCGCCTTCTCCTCAAAATCAAGAGTGCTAATCAGATCCAAAACAGAAAACTTATGTCTCTTGTTTTTAGAGAAGTAGCAAAATTGTTCCAGGAAGGTGGAAGCTTGGCAATGATGGTCCCAACAACAAATTTGTCCGGCAACACACACTTAAAGTACTCAAGTTCCTTAGAGAGTGACTGTATCTCATGAGTCTGCTGAACAACAGAGCGCTCATTAGTCATCTTGTAGTCACAGAATTCCTCCATGACGTACAACTCGTTGCTAGCGCCCGAGGGCCCAAACGTGGCCTCGAGCGCAGCCCACATGTCTTTGCCGCTGTCAAACGACATATATGAATCCATAATGGAATCGTCAAGAACACTCAGCAGGGCAGCTTTGAAGAGGGTATCCATGTTCTGAAAAGCTTCCTGCTGTGTCGGATTAAGATCGCCCTCAGGCTTACCCTTAGTGGCATCATAGCAGTACATGATTTGAAACCAATATACTGCTCTTGTGCGCCACCTTTTATATTGCACCCCCTTAAAAGTAGGCGGCCTCAAAAGTGCAGCAAAACCACTCGAAGTAAATTGCCTGTAATCAGGTTTTTGGATTGGATTGTTGAATATATGAGCAATTTAGTATGATATTTAATCCGAATCAGCAGTAAATAGATCATGACGACAATTGCAAACATCAAAGTAATGATGCGGACTAAACCAGGAGGACCGAATCACATACTGTACAGCGGGAGCAGAACCGATGTGGTTGATGTTGTCACTCATGTCGTTGATGAAGAGGTTACCGAGGTCGGGGAAGAAGGCTGTCGTTGAGGAAGTCGTCGCTGGAAGCAGTCACAGGAGTGTGCTCCCCAAAAACCTGATCGCCCCTCTCCTGTACAGGATCACGAATGGTGGGGTTCGGAGGACTGTTGTCCCTTCTCACGATGCACGCCGGAAGGAGGGCTGGAGAAGAATTGTGTGGCGGTGCTAAGATCTGGAATGGTGCGAAACCATATGATACAGTGGCGGCTAGGGTAGAGCATGTCAGGTCGGTCGTGCGAGTATAATAGTAGGCCTTTGGCCCCCAATCCCCACGTCCAAGTCAATAATAGCCCCACCAAGGTTTGTCTAAAAAAATGGAGTAATCAAGGCGTCCGTTAGTCCCTTTAGTATAAATACTATATCATTAATAATAGCCCCACCTTTTGTCTCACAAAGTATGTTGGAGTACAACCGGCTACACGTTTACAATCCGCTTCTCTTCTCTCTCCTCTACTCTCTCCTTCAACTAAGCACAAATACTATATTTAAATCCTTATAGCCTGCTTATGTCATCTAATTGTAGTACTTACTCTAAAGTTACTCTCCACTGTGTAGTCTGAAATGTCGAGCGTGCAGCGGGCGGTGCCCTCGGTCCACGCGCCGCTTCAATGGCGGAAGCAGTGAGAGGTCGCGTCGCCCTGACTTGCCATCAACGTGGAGCGGCGGGCTCAGCTGGTGCCAGGCAGGAAGCGCACGCGGGAGGGGGGAGGGGTTTTCATTGGTCCAAGAAGGTGAGAAGCCAACTTGGGATCGGTCCGGACGGGGAAATATCATGTGCTCCTATACTCTGCATATGACACTAGTCTATGTTACTACTCCCTCCTTTCCGGTTTATAGAGATGTTTAGAGTAACATAGTAATATGTTACAGTATAAGTTACTCCCCACTATGACCACCCTTGGCCTCTCCCAGTGCTCCACCATGTATAGCTGCTAAGCCTGCCACGTAGGCATAAAATATGATGTGGCACCAATAAACTAGGCACCTATGCATTGAAGACTTGAGTTACTAAGCCATTTAATGCACTTAGCACCTCATCTAAGCACATCTAAGCACTTACTAGCACCCCCTTGACCGTGGACATTGACGATGTACGTCACCTTGTGTCTCATAATTTTCCTCGTCATCATCTGAGTCCTAGAAGATCTCACCCACATCATCATTAGCATGCAGCCGCCTTGATAGACAACGTGCGCAGAAGGAGTAGAGGCGACTGGGGACGCACCACCACCACGTCGTGGGCACTCCGTACGTGCTCGTGTGCGTGCAGCGTGCGTGTTTTTCCATCGGTGCTAGCTCTAAGGCCGAGGCTGCGGTCGTCTTCATCTCCGACTAGTAGTTGAGCAATGACAACAAAGAGGTGCTGCAAGAGATGCGCATGCACCGTTGCGTGCGAGCTTCGCCGTAGCACGACGAACCGGACGTCGCCGCGGATGGCGCATGCCTCCATGCAGCCGAGTGTGTGCGCATGCATGTGTTATTCACGTGCATCCTGTGGCCGAGCGTGTGTGCATGCACGTGTTGTGTACGTGCGTTGTGTGTTCCATGCTGTGCGCGTATGTGCATGAGTTGGATCGGATGGAGTTAGTGCGTTGGCTTGTGTACATGCGTGGCTGCATGTGTCCTATACATGCATGGCTTGTTGCATGGTTATCAATAATTCAATATAAACTACTCCCTCCGTTCCTAAATATAAGTCTTTCTAGCCATTTCAAATAGACTACAACATACAGATGTATGTAGACATATTTTAGAGTGTAGATTCACTCATTTTGTTTCGTATGTAGTCCCTTATTGAAATCTCTAAAAAGACTTATATTTGGGAATGGAGGGAGTATAAAACATCTTCAACTTAGCATCCTGATGTACTGTTTCTAGTGGTTAGCGAAAAGTTCATGTTCTTTTATTTGTTTATAGGCGGGCAGGCGGCAAAAAATAGGGGAAAACGTGCAAGGTTCCTTTCAGACGCTCCACCGCGAGGTTCCTTGCTCCTTCTCGGTCGTCGGGAATCTATGCTCTTCAACTCTTTTCTTTTACGTGAGCTTTGTTCATACTTTTCCCAACACACGAGACATCTAGCATCAAGGTGCACGTGTCATGCAAGAAAATGGAGATAATCAGATAAGCAGTGCGTAAGTGAGTCTTGCACTTTGATGGCACCTACGCAATATTTTTTATCCTCGATGGCACGTGAATAGTGCATGTACTCAACGACGTGCGGAGCACGTGATGGTAGCAATGACATGGTCAGCCCTTTTTTGGAGAGAGTACGTACTAAATACTTTGATGTGTCTCGTCAACTCGCAGAACGATGAGAAGCTTGATTACGCCTTCTCCCTCGCCAACGCGTGTGCGGTGGCTCGCATCACGAGGAGAAACTTTTGCTTACAAGCGGTGGACGTGCATCAGTTCATTTGGTGTCAGATTGCCATAAGCACTACTGTAGAACCATCGACTTCCGGAAGAGGCGAAGAGCCAAGCGCAAGGTCACCTACTAACCTTAGGCTAGGCATAGTGGGAGTAACATAAGTAGGGGTACCTCCTTTTTTATTCTAGAAACAACCACACACGAATATCAAGGTGCTGGTTACATAGAACAAATTTCCTGGAGTCCGTGCTCAGCCCTCCTCTATCTCTCTTCTCATCTAGCCAGCGGACGCGCGGAGCCCATCATCTGTTTGCTCACATGCGATCCCACATGTCAGTGAAAATGCAAGAGGACCCACTGAACCTGCACATCTTTCACCTCGACGTGCTGGTGATGAAAAACAAATACAATAAAGATCTTCGGTGCCCGCTTTTGGAGTTACTCAAGAGTAGTAAGATTCTATATATAGTTTAACCCAAGATGCACATCACGTGGCTTCAATTACCACTCTATTTTCTTGCATGACACGACTGGATGCTGGATGTCCCACGTGTCGGCAAAAGGAGGAAGAACCCAACCAAATCTTCGGTTGTGCTCTCGAATTAGACTAGTTGTGCTAACTTAAAATTTTTATTGTGTACTAGAATGGATGCAAGTTTTGTTATTGGGAAGAAGAGTACATCGATATATTGATAGAGCGTTGGAGTTGGCCTTACAAGTGGGACCGTAGTTGAGGAAACCGACTATCGGCAAACCCCACCTCGCCCACCGCGCGATGGCTGAGTTAGAGAAACTATGAGGTTGAAGAGATTGCTCTAGCACGGACTCCAAGAAATATGGTGTCAGATGGAAGTCGTGCTGGTGGCGTGTGTCGTACTCCTGGACGTGAATGCTTGTTCCGGCCCATGCCACCCTACTACTCCTACTACTTACTATATAGTACTAGTATCGAGGATTCGAGGTGCTGGTTACGTACAACGAACACATTAACATATGGCTACAGTAAAAACACCTACCCGATGCACGAAGCATGTGAAGCTAGTACAAATAGTGTACTACTATTGTTGATTGGCCTCATCCGATAACCTGTTGCAATGCACTCACTCAGAGAAGCGACTCGAAAGCCATTCATAAATTTAGTAAGTTTATCACAGGCATATTATTTTATTACATACAACAAGTCATCAACCCACATAGACAACGAGGATACATTATAAATACTAAAGTTTCATCACACAACAAATAACAAACAATGAAATGAACTTCAACTCAACCAATCCTCGGCGTTGGAAATGCTTGCTTTGAACCACAAGTGATTCTCTGGGACGGGCCATCTATTGTCGATCTCGAAACCAATGCAGGACTGATCATCCAGGTTGAAGCGGCCTACTATATCAATACCAGGGTAGGGAATCACCCAAATGTCCGAGGTATAGACATAGTTGATTCTCATAAATGGTACTAGTAACGTTGTGTCAATAGCAGTTGGATCGCCTTTCACCATCATCAGATAGTTTTGTCCAAGGAAGAGCGAGTTTTCTCCAAGACTATCAATTCTGTACCAGGGAGAAGGTGTTGGCGCTAGCACACTAGTATCCATCCCGAATACCATGCAACGGGTGTTGGAATAGGTCCGGAGAGTGCGACCATGGCAGACTACACATGCTCCCTCAGCAGTAACAAACTCAGTGCGTTGTATACAGACAAGAAGAGGTGATCCATTGGAATTAGTTGCCAGGCGCCACTGAGTATATACGTTCTGCCCGTCCTCATGCTCGTGATCATCACCATCATCATCTCCCCCTTCGTTATAAAAATTTTCAAGTATAGGTGGTGGAATGTTCATAGGACCTTGGAAACACAAGAGAAGGTTAATTAGTAAAGGGAAACTTGCTAACCCGCATGCATGCGGATGAAACAATTATAATTACGGTTGAAGACAAAGATACCGAAGCTATGAGGATGCCATGCAAAAATAGTGCCATGAGCGGTGGAAGCAAACACAAGACCCTCGTATTGAATTGCATCACAGTACACATCCGTGTATAGAAACTGATTTTTGAGCAATATCCATGGAGTCGAACCACAAAGGACGACAACAAGCTTGTCGAAGATAGCAATAACTTCATAGTTCTTGTAATTCCAAGAGCGGTTGGGAACTCGACAAATTGCTATCTTCCATAGAAGACAGTCACCATGATCGTATTTGAACGTGCGTAGAATACCGGTGTGCTCAACCTCTGGGCAGTCTGCTGAGATTTTTCAAAGTGGAACCCGGTGACAAGTGTACACATTCACAAGTTCCCACTCGCAGTTGTACCCAATATAAACAACCCAATCTCCATTTCGCCCGCCCAATCCTTGCCCTCAAGCGATGGCATCTTAACATCATACGTATCATTATCAAGCGGCATCAACTTGCATAAGGCGAGGCCTCCGTCGTCCCTGCGCTAGTAGTCATCAAGGTCACGGTGAAGAAGATAGGGGAGATCAAACCTCTCCTTGACTCTTGGGTTCCTTGTAATGATGTTATTAGTTGAGTCGAGAACGGTCTTGAACGAACCTACCATGCTAGCCGAGGTGATGACGTCACACCGATCAATGAGTTCCTCCACCACGTCATCTTTCAGATTGGGGCAAGAATAACGGGGTCGTTTTCGGCCTGTTCCCTCCATGGAGAAGATGATTGAACAATGGCAGAAGGAATGGTGAAGGGATGAAGGAAAATGGAGGATTGAGAGGAAGAGCGTGCGACAACAGTTCCAAATCAAGAGGGAAAGGAGAAGAGTCGGTGGACGGTTGCCAGTTTGCCACGGTACACGAAGAGGCGCCCCGGCCTACACGTCCGTTCGGAAATACTAGTAGAAAAGGACTCGCGTCGTCTCACTGATATGTTGGAACGGGACTGAGGGAGTTCCGGACTATGGGGTGTCCGGATAGCCGAACTATCGTGATCGGCTGGACTCCAAGACTATGAAGATACAAGATTGAAGACTTCGTCCCGTGTCCAGATGGGACTTTCCTTGGCGTGGAAGGCAAGCTTGGCGATACGGATATGTAGATCTCCTACCATTGTAACCGACTCTGTGTAACCCTAGCCCTCTTCGGTGTCTATATAAACCGGATGTCTTTAGTCCATAGGACGAACAACAATCATACCATAGGCTAGCTTCTAGGGTTTAGCCTCCTTGATCTCGTGGTAGATCTACTCTTGTAACACACATCATCAATATTAATCAAGCAGGACGTAGGGTTTTACCTCCATCAAGAGGGCCCGAACCTGGGTAAAACATCGTGTCCCTTGTCTCCTGTTACCATCCGCCTAGACGCACAGTTCGGGACCCCCTACCCGAGATCTGCCGGTTTTGACACCGACATTGGTGCTTTCATTGAGAGTTCCTTTGTGTCGTCACCGATAGGCTCGATGGCTTCTTCGATCACCATCAACGACGCAGTCCAGGGTGAGACCTTCCTCCCCGGACAGATCTTCGTATTCGGCGGCTTCGCACTGCGGGCCAATTCGCTTGGCCAACTGGAGCAGATCGAAAGCTACGCCCCTGGCCGTCAGGTCAGATTTGGAAGTTTGAACTTCACGGCCGACATCCGCGGGGACTTGATCCTCGATGGATTCGAGCCACAGCCAAGCGTGCCGCACTGTCACGATGAGCATGATTTAGCTCTGCAGCCGGACAGTACCCTGGAGGCCGCACTCGAACCCACTCCGATATTCAATTCGGAGCCGGCTGCGCAGGTCGAGGACGGATGGCTAGACACCGCCTCGGGGGCTACAACCTCTACGGCGATAGAGCCGAACACTGACCTTGTCCCTCATGAAGCTCATGACTCCGAGGTGCCGGACTCCTCGCCGGACTCCGAACCTCCCGCGCCCCCTCCGATCGAATCCGATTGGGCACCGATCATGGAGTTCACCGCAGCGGACATCTTTCAACACTCACCTTTTGGCGACATCTTGAGTTCGCTAAAGTATCTCTCGTTATCAGGAGAGCCCTGGCCGGACTGCGGTTAGGACGGTTGGGATGCGGACGACGAAGAAATTCAAAGCCCACCCACCCCCCACTTGGTAGCCGCTGTCGACGATCTAACCGACATGCTAGACTATGACTCCGAAGACATCAACGGTATGGACGACGATGCCGGAGACGACCAAGAACCAGCGCCTACTGGGCACTGGAAAGCCACCTCATCATATGACATATACATGGTGGATATCCCAAAGGATGGGAATGGCGAAGGAACAGCGGAGGATGACCCCTCCAAGAAGCAGCCCAAGCGCCGGCGTCAGCGGCGCCGCTCTAAATACCGCCACAACAAGAATGAAGACTCCGGCACCAGAAATAATAATACACCGGACAGTGCCGAAGACAACCCACTCCAGCAAGATGCAGCGCAGGAGGACGGAGACGCCAGCCCTCATGAGAGAGCGGCAGAAGAAGAGGTAGAGGATTATATGCCTCCCTCCGGAGACGAGGCAAGCCTCGACGACGATGAATTCGTCGTGCCTGAGGATCCCGTCGAACAAGAGCGTTTTAAACGCAGGCTTATGGCCATGGCGAACAGCCTCAAGAAAAAGCAGCAACAGCTTAGAGCTGATCAAGATCTGCTAGCCGACAGATGGACCGAAGTCCTCGCGGCCGAAGAGCATGAGCTCGAACGCCCCTCCAAAAGCTACCCTAAACGCAAGCTGCTCCCCCGATTAGAGCAGGAGGCGTATGAACCCGCATCACCAGGAGACAATACGGCTGACTGACCACCCCGTGGTCGCGACAGAGAGGCCTCTAGGCCCTTCACTAGACCCGTACCCCGGCATCGCTCGAAAAGCACAAGGCCAAAGGGGAACGCTCCGGACTTGCGAGATATATTGGAGGATAGGGCAAGACAATCAAGATCGATTTATGGATCGCGTGGGCGCCCCACGACACATGACGACAACCGTTGCGCCGGACATAGTAAGTCCGGCCGGGCCGAACAAAATAGACAAAGCTCCCTTGAGCTCCGTCGCGATATCGCCCAGTACAGAGGCGCCACATACCCACTATGCTTCACAGATGAAGTAATGGATCATCAAATCCCCGAAGGGTTTAAACCCGTCAATATTGAATCCTATGATGGCACAACAGACCCCGCGGTTCGGATCGAAGACTACCTCCTTCACATCCACATGGCCCGTGGCGACGATCTTCACACCATCAAATATCTCCCCCTCAAGCTTAAAGGACCAGCCCGACATTGGCTTAACAGCTTGCCAGCAGAGTCAGTTGGGAGTTGGGAAGACCTGGAAGACGCATTCCTCGATAACTTCCAAGGCACGTATGTGCGACCACCAGACGCTGATGACCTAAGCCACATAATTCAGCAGCCAGACGAATCGGCCAGACAATTCTGGACACGATTCCTAACCAAGAAAAACCAAATCATCGACTGTCCGGATGCGGAGGCCCTCGCGGCCTTCAAGCATAATATCCGCGACGAGTGGCTTGCCCGGCACCTGGGACAGGAAAAGCCGAAATCCATGGCAGCCCTCACATCACTCATGACCCGCTTCTGCGCGGGTGAGGACAGCTGGCTAGCACGCAGCAACAACCTCAGTAAAAATTCTGACAGTCCGGATATCAAGGACCGTAATGGCAGGTCGCGTCGTAACAAAAACAAACGCCGCATCAACGGCGACAATAGTGAGGATACGGCAGACAATGCCGGATTCAGAGGCTCTAAACCCGGTCAGCGGAAAAAGCCATTCAAAAGAACTACTCCGGGTCCATCCAATTTGGACCGAATACTCGACCGCTTGTGCCAGATACACGGCACCCCCAAAAAGCCAGCTAACCACACCAACAGGGACTGTTGGGTATTCAAGCAGGCAGGCAAGTTAATTGCCGAAAACAATGACAAGGGGCTGCATAGCGATGACGAGGAAGAAACCCGACCGCCGAACAATAGAGGACTGAAGGGTTTCCCCCCCACAGGTGCGGATGGTGAACATGATATACGCAATGCACATACCCAAAAGGGAGCGGAAGCGTGCACTCAGGGATGTATACGCGATGGAGCCAGTTGCCCTGAAGTTCAATCCATGGTCCTCCTGCCCGATCACTTTTGACCAAAGGGACCACCCCACCAGCATCCGCCACGGCGGATTCGCCGCATTGGTCCTAGACCCAATCGTCGACGACTTTCACCTCACCAGAGTCCTGATGGATGGCGGCAGCAGCCTGAACCTGCTTTATCAGGATACAATGTGCAAAATGGGCATAGACCCCTCAAGGATTAAACCTACCAAGACGACCTTTAAAGGCGTCATACCAGGTGTAGAAGCCAATTGTACAGGCTCAGTTACACTAGAAGTGGTCTTCGGATCCCCAGATAACTTCCGGAGCGAGGAGTTAATCTTCGACATAGTTCCGTTCCACAACGGCTATCATGCCTTGCTCGGACGTACCGCATTTGCAAAGTTCAACGCGGTGCCGCACTATGCATACCTCAAGCTCAAGATGCCAGGCCCTCGAGGAGTCATCACGGTCAACGGAAACACTGAATGTTCTCTCCGAACGGAGGAACATATAGCGGCTCTCGCGGCAGAAGTACAATGCAGCCTCTTAAGGCAATTCTTGAGTCCGGCAGTTAAGAGGCCGGACACAGCTAAGCGCGCCCGGAGTAACCTACAACAAGACCACCTGGCACGATCCGAGAACGCATAGCAGTGCGGCCCCAACCCCAGCCCCTGTAAAACGTCAAAACAGGTCCTTCGCGTACACCATTACGCCCTGATGATACCATGGGCATGGGGAGAGGGGCACGACCTCGATAAGCCCAGACTGCGGCTCAACCACACCAGGGGCTCTCAAGTGTGTCGTTCTTTATTTTCCTTTTCCTTTTTAATTTTTACGCACAGGACTCCGTTCGTCAGAGGCCCTGTCCGGCAGCAGACCTGACGAACTCACGATGCAACAGCCAGAGAAGGATAAAGGCTACAACAAATATCCAGGTGGTCTCCATTACGAGCATTAAATCTGTTTTATACACCACTCCGTAGCCTACCCCTGGAGGGGGACATGTTTAACAGTCCCGTCCCTTGCTTATCACACTATTTGTATCGTTCTGCATTCATAGCAGCACTTCTTGAATAAAACAATGCAGCACCTTTTTGCTTATAATTGCATTTCTTTTTTATACATATGTTCATTTACGACATGTTGCATCCGTACACTTTGGTACGGTTAAAACATACCAGGGGCTTATGTTTCCCGCATCATGGTGTGATAAGTCCGAACACTTTCACAAGTGCGGCACCCCGAACTTATAGCATTATATGCATCGGCTCCGAATCATGTCTTGGGTCAATAGTTGGGTTTGCCCGGCTCCCATGTTTTGGTACCTTACGTTCCGTTGTATCGGCTAAGGTAGCACTGGGAGAACCACTGCGATTGCGCCCCAGTTGCGCTGGGTTAACGCCTCAGTGAAGAAAGCTAAAACTGACCATCATGTTGAGGCGAGAGCCGGTCGCTGTTCGAGAGGTTTTTTGCGAGTCCTTAAAGACTTATGCCGCTTAGAGCGAGGAGCCGGATCTTGTCCGGCCCAAGCGTGGATAGCGCCCCAAATTCGGCCTTCCGAAGACTAGGGGCTTCGCCAAAATTTAAAATTATAGAATTCTATGGCTAAGTGAGAGTGTTGAAGCATTATAAGTCTGGTTGCCTTGTTCGCTGTGTTGAGCGCCTCCCTAGATGGACCCAAAAATGGGAACAAGAGTGCTCAAGTTTATCGCGAACACCCCAGCACTCGTGGCATGGGGGCTGAAGCCGACGACTTGCCATCTCTCAGATTTGATAAACAGCCGCACAAAAGGTAATATTTTAAATTAACAAGCGTTGCTTAGCGCATATGAACTAAGTTTTCAGCGCACAGGATAACAAAATGCGAGTCTACTCAAATATTACATCTTTGGAGCACTCACCCGCAATAGTGCGGGCGCCCTTCAGCACACTCTTATAATACATCTCGGGCATGCGATGCTCCTTGCCCTCTGGTGGCGGGTCCGTCACGAGTTTCTGGGCATCCATCTTGCCCCAGTGCACCTTTGCGCGGGCAAGGGCCCGACGGGCACCTTCAATACAGGCGGAGTGCTTGATGACTTCAACCCACGAGCACGCATCCACCATCCCGCCGCACCAGGCCGAAGTAGCTCGCAGGCATGGCCTCCTTAGGCCACAGCCGAACTATGAGGCCCTTCATGGCCTGTTCGGCCGCCTTGTGGAGCTCGACCAGCTGCTTCAGCTGGTCGCTAAGGGGCACCGAATGTACGGCCTCAGCATACTGAGACCAGAAGACCTTCTCCGTCGAGCTCCCCTCCTCGGCCCGGTAGAATGCGGCAGCATCGGACACGCTGCGAGGAAGATCTGCGAATGCTCCTGGAGAGCTCCGAATTCGGGTAAGCAACAGGTAATTAACACTCACATGCTTACTTTGCATGAAAAATGCCTTACCCGCTGCTATTTTCTTCACCACCTCGATCTCCTGGAGGGCCTTGTAGGCTTCGGCCTTAGCGGCTTTGGCACTCTCCAGAGCTGTTGCAAGCTCAGACTCTCGAGTCTTCGAGTCACGCTCCAGGCTCTCATGTTTTTTCACGAGATCCTGGAGCTCTTGTTGTACCTCCGCCACCCGCGCCTCCTGCTTCTCTCGCTCAGTGCGCTCCGCGGCCGCATTGCGTTCGGCCGCGGCCACCGCCTCCTTCAGGATCCCACCTCGTTAGTGGCCCCTGCAATACCCACGTTATCCTTGTCATTCTTTTTGCAACCAAAATCCTTTTCTGTAAGGTACAATTTTAATAAGGTGTTACTCACCTTCCATGTCCTCGAGCTGTTTCTTGGCATGGCCGAGCTTGTTCTCGGACCGCTCGAGGCTTTCCTTCAAAGTATTGACCTCCGCAGTCAGTGCGGCAGAGGTTAGCAGCGACGCCTGCAATCCCATATTGACATATTTTTTTATGACTCCTGCGTATATCTTTTTAGATCCTCAGTCCAACTTTTCTTTCTGAACACCGAACCGAGCATCAGGGGCTACTGTCTATGCGGTACCATTTTATATATATCGAAATTCTTACCTCAAAGCCTGTTAGAAGGCTACTGCAGGCTTCGGTCAGCCCGCTCTTGGCGAGCTGAACCTTCTGAATCACCACACTCATAATAGTGCGGTGCTCCTCTTCAATGGAGGCACCATTGAGCGCCTCCAGCAAGTTATCCGGCGCCTCCGGTTGGACAGAGGCTGCCGGCGTCACGGTCTTGCCCTTCCTACGAAGGGGTCGCCCACCGGACTCCGGAACCACTGTGGGTTCCGGGGCCGAGTCCAGTGCAAAGTCCGGGAGGTTGTCCCGCGACACCTCCGGGGCCTCCTCCTCCTGGTGGGTCCCTTCCTGGGATCCCACCTCGGCATCGTCCGCATCACGGGGGGTGGAGGCAGTCGGAAGAGAATCCATATCTGACGCACCTAAGGACCCGCTCGACGAAGCGGGAAGATCATCCTTGGGCAGACTGCAGGGTTGTATGCGGCATTAGAAAGACATTATGTGGCGAAAAGGAAAAACCTTGAAGTTATTCGGGAGTCCGGATACTTACGATCTCGCCAGGGGCTTGGCTCTTGGAGGCCAGTCCTCGTTGTCGTCACTGGCGTTGGCAGAGCAGTCCGGGGGAAGAGTTTTTCCCTTCTTGGACCCTTTGGCCTTCCTTGTTGGGGAGGCCTTCCTTTTCTTCCCTCCCCCCACTGGGGGAGAGGCTTTCTTCTTCTCCTCCTCGCCTTGGTGGGAGGAGTCAGCCTCGGATTCATCATCCGATAACACTTGAAAACGGGAACTCTTTTGAGTACCCGTGGCCTTCTTCTTGGCCTTCTTCTCCGGTACCACGTGGGGTGCCAGAGCCAGCAGCCCCGTTAGGTGGGCGTCCGCTGGGTCCTCTGGCAATGGGGCCGGACAGATGGTCTGCTCGGCCTTCGCCAGCCAGTCCTGTCAAAGGTAAAAGGGAGTTTAGATCCCGCATAGAGTCAAACTATGGAAAACAAGCGTTCCGTAAAGGACAAAATCACTTACCTCGTCAGCCGGACGCTGCGAGCTGAATCCGCGATCTTCGGTAGCGGATGCGGGAGCCTCGGCGCCCTTGAACAGCACCTTCCAGACATCTTCGTACGTAGTGTCGAAGAGCCCGCTCAGAGTCTGGTGTTGCGCCGGATCAAACTCCCACATGTTGAAACCCCGTCGTTGGCACGGGAGAATCCGACGGATGAGCATGACCTGGACTACGTCGACAAGCTTGTGCTTCTTGTCCACCAGCTTCTGGATACAGGCTTGGAGTCCGGTCAGCTCCTCTGAATCCCCCCCAGATCCGGCCACTCTCTTTCCAGGAGGTGAGCCGTGTAGGGATGCCAGATCTGAATTCGGGGCCGCTGCCCAATCAGGGTCACGCGGCTCGGTGATGTAGAACCACCCCGATTGCCACCCCTTGATGGTTTCCACGAAAGTGCCCTCCAGCCAAGTAACGTGGGACATCCTGCCCACCATGGCGCCTTCGCACTCCGCTTGGCTACCCTTCACAACCTTCGGCTTGACACTGAAGGTCTTGAGCCAAAAGCCGAAGTGGGGCTGGATGCAGAGGAAGGCCTCGCACACGACGATAAACGCCGAGATGTTGAGGATGAAATTCGGGGCCAGATCATGGAAATCTAGGACGTAGTAGAACATGAGCCCCCGGATAAAGGGATGAAGTGGGAAGCCCAGTCCGCAGAGGAAATGGGGAAGAAATACTACCCTCTCATGGGGCCTGGGGGTGGGAATGAGCTCTCCCTCGTTGGGGAGCCGGTGCGCGATGTTGCTGGACAAATATCCGGCGTCGTGCAGCTTCTGGATCTGCCCCTCCATGATGGAGGAGGCCATTCACTTGCCTCCCGCTCCGGACATAGTTGGAGAAGGTGGAGGTGAGAAGTGCGGACTTGGGCGCTGGAGCTCAAGTTCGCGGAGATGGATAAGCCAAGGAGGAAGAAGGCGCAGGTAAAAGGGTTGGATCTTTATCCCCTTATATGGGCGAACAAAAACATGTGTCCCCACCGGCCTGGTAAAACTCGCTTATCTCCCAAGCGTCACAATCAATGGCGCAGTTGGGTTACCCACGTCCGTATTGATGGGAATCCCGGAATAAGGGGAACACGATCTCTGCTTCGACAAGACGTGCCAAGGAAACCTCTTCGCTAAACGCGCTGAGGTGGAACAATAAAAACAATTTGAGTAAAGGCTTGGTAGTGGTGTGACGTCGCGCCACAAAATACGTCAGCAGATTGAACTTGTGTAATATTATTCTCTCTACGGTGGTACGTGGAATTTATTTTTGCAGAGCCGGACACTATCCTGGTGTTCACAATCTTCTATAAATTATTCAGAGGAAGAACCCGCCTTGCAATGCCGAAGACAACATGCGCGCCGGACTCATCGTCATTGAAGCCTGGTTCAGGGGGTACTGAGGGAGTTCCGGACTAGGGGGTGTCCGGATAGCCGAACTATCGTGATCGGTTGGACTCCAAGACTATGAAGATACAAGATTGAAGACTTCGTCCCGTGTCCAGATGGGACTTTCCTTGGCGTGGAAGGCAAGCTTGGCGATACGGATATGTAGATCTCCTACCATTGTAACCAACTCTGTGTAACCCTAGCCCTCTCCGGTGTCTATATAAACCGGATGGCTTTAGTCCATAGGACGAACAACAATCATACCATAGGCTAGCTTCTAGGGTTTAGCCTCCTTGATCTCGTGGTAGATCTACTATTGTAACACACATCATCAATATTAATCAAGCATGACGTAGGGTTTTACCTCCATCAAGAGGGCCCGAACCTGGGTAAAACATCGTGTCCCTTGTCTCCCGTTACCATCCGCCTAGACGCACAGTTCGGGACCCCCTACCCGAGATCCGCTGGTTTTGACACCGACAGGGACCACATGTCAACGAAACATGGTGTGTAATTTCTTGTGCAAAATGCGATCTGGCTGTGTTGGCCTGAGGTGCCACATTAGTTTTTTTTGAATGTTTGCCGCATTAGTTATTGACCTTTATTTTTTTAACATGCAATCTGAATGGATAGCTCCTATGGTCATCACACGTGAGCGGATATAGTGATGGTTGATTCGCCCGAGCAACTTATTACTGTGGGAATATGGGAGTACCAGCGGATTCAAGGAACAGAGAAATGATGGTTGCTTCATCTGAGCAACTTACTATGGTGAAGGTGGGGCTCTATGATTTGACTCCTCACTAGTCATTACTACTGTGGCGCAACGACCGAGGTGAATCTTTCCCTGAAGTTGTGTTGTGCACTCAATATTGTTGGCGAAACGAAGTTGAATTGTTTCTGGCATTGCTATCAATCCTTCAGGATTTGTTTATATGTACGCATAATTTTGATGAAATTGTACTGTGATGCTATGAAGGTTTCAACTTTGGTTCCCGCAGGAAAAAAAGGTTTCAACTTAGGATTCATGTGTCTTGCCTCGAGATTATCTCGTTACAACATTCCATCAAATACAAATGAAACTACCATGGCTAATGCATATCAATGGTTCGCAGATCAGCGCCAATATTCACATCACAACTGAAGACAAAGTTGTGAGAAGGTGTACAAATAAAGAGAAAAATATAATTGATCGATGCTGTTCGTAGGCATGGCTCCATTTCCTTGGCACAATGTTCATTGCTTGGCAGCTAGTTTCACCCAGCTCTGTAGACAAAAAAGAGGTGTATGAAGGACACCACAATCCGATCATTTTGTGCAGCTCCACTAAAATTGAGCGGACCATCCCTGTTTGCAAAGAAATCCAGTCAGTGTGATTACAATAATAGTGGAACTAGATGATGAAACATAACACACATAAATAGAAGCCGATCACCTCTACGATCTCTCTTTAGGACTAACTTCTTGTTGGATAAGATTAGCACGGAGTTGGATGAGGAGGATAGCAAAACCAATCTCCCTTTCTGCAGTCCCACAGAAATGTAAAAAACATTGCCCGTGTGACATTTTGGCCGAACTGCACAAAACACTCTTTAGAAAAAAGTGATTTGTGCAGTTCACCAAAAGGTCGCAATAGCAACGAGGTGAAAATGGATAGCCCTGTTTGCAAAAGGAGGTCGAAAGGAAACAATTACTGCCCAATAACACGAGTTGAAGACACATACGCCGACAAAAAAAGAAGCATGTTCCATGTAATAAGGGAAGGATAGCACATGGTGGTTTATCAAAAATGGTTTGAGGATGAGATTGCAAGATGGAAAGTACGCCGACTGAGATACGATTTAAGCAAACAACTAAAGAAGATCCACATGCAGCAATGTGGGAAGATGGGCAATGGAGCAAGGCCGGAGGAAGCTGTACCTGAGGGTCGTCGGGATGTTACTAGGAGGGCACCGGCGGCCAGGATTTGCCCATACTGCGGCAGCGAGCAAGTGGCAAAGGCCCTACCGTGTCGGAGCTTGGTCAGAGAGAACGACAGGTACCGCAGATCGGGACGTGCTGCCTCAACACCATCGAACAGAGAGAGGATGCACGTCCTCCCTTTCCGCCGATGGACGGGATGTGGCCGGATCACTAACCAACGCTGAGAGAGAGAGGCCACGACCGCCTTGTGTGAGATGGTGTGATGAGAGACAAACCCATTTTTCCATTTTCCCCACGGTAATCGTTTTATATTCTGTACGTGCCATTGATGAATATATAAATTTATTTAATGCTAACGCATCAAGTCAAACTTTGTTCCGTCTAGGCGTGGTACCTGACCCTCCTTCGAGTAAACAACCGCTACACGCGTCAAATTATCACGTGGGATGCCTTTTCGTACAGAAATGAACTCCACCGTGTACCCGCACAGGTGTGGCCGGGAACGAGATGTGAGTACGTGCGTCCTGCGTGCACTTCTTCTTTTGGTGCAGGTACATACGTGGGTGGGTGTGAGAGAGATGGTTTGTGCGAAATAGAGGCAATGTGTTGATGATATCTCAAACAGAAAAACGTAACATATGCAATGTGTGTGAAATGGAGTCATGGACGTGAGATATCGATAGAATTGAAAACAGGGATGAAGTGTGTGGCTGCGCGATCGATAAAGAGTGCCATCGAATTTGTGTTTGCCCACGTCAAAGATACATGGCGACTGGCCTACTGGAATTTGAGAGGGCAGAGGTGTAGTTTTTCTCCGTGGCATGGATACCTACCTACAATGTTTGACTATTGGTGTGTGTGTGGGGGGGGGAGGGGCAGAGACCGATCGACTAGTATATGTGTGGGGAAGAAGAGAGACCTAGCTATGTATTGAGGGAGATCGATCGACATCCATGGATATGTGTAGTAGAGGAATAAGGTTGGGAAAAAGACAAAGGTAGAGCGTCGGAGGATTGGTGGTGGAGTGGCGTATCACAAATGGTGGGAGAGGCCTGCTAGACAAACGGAGGGTATGAGTGCAATATCAATAAGAGAGGGCGGGGGATGTCTGTCTGTCTATGCACGTGTGTGTGGGAGACGGGTCGGGAGGTATTCAAGGATGATGAGGGGAGAAGATATGGTTGTGGTAAGCATACGTAACTACATCGGAAGATCAACCGTCGTGTGTCCGAGAAAAGGAGATACATAACTAGCGAGGTAAGTGTATCGGTGCTTGGTGAAAACGAATTATAGTCGACCTGACTATATGTAGGGAGATCAGTTCATATACACGCCTGCATGTGTTAGAAGCAAATAAGGTCCGGAGAGGCAAACAGGGGGAGAGGGTGTGGCTAGGAGGTGGTGCGAGAGGCCTACCATGTCGAGGGGGAGGAGTGTGCGAGTATGTGATCAATGAAAAGAGGGGCGGGAGTGTGCACCTGTGTGGAATCTTATTGGACATAGGGGGGCATGGACGATGAGAAGAGAAGAGGGGAAGTATATATGTGTTTGTTGTAGGCACACTTGGCTAGAGAGGTATATCGACCGGTGTGTGTCGGAAAGAAGGAGCCGGGGGCCTACACACACCGCTAGTGGATGACCTAAAGAGAAATAATGAATGTGCGCGATGGAGGGGACGCTAAGGTTGGGTGAGAGGGGGGCGGGCGTGTGCATGCATGATAGAAAGTTAGCGCTAGCTAGCTACAAATAGAAGAGGATCGTGAAGGTGAAAAAGACGAACAAAGATCATAATTCATTATAAAAAAGTGGATACAGATACTTGAAGAAGATATCACAATGTAGAACATTGATTATAATTTGGGCTAATGTGTGGCTTTTGCAACTCAGGTCTAAATACTTGTCATAATGTAGGGGGCGGGGCACTATACTTTGTGTGATAAACACGGTGTACGTATGGAACATGGTTTAGATTATGAATATATAGTTAGTACATCAAATGTACTATTATTTGGAATCAACATCAAGTGTATTCAAAAAATAGAATTCGAGTTCATGTAGTACACATAGTTCATATCTAACTCTATAGTAATCATGTGGTGTGTTATTAAGGTAATACACGAATGATGGTTGAAGTTGGCAACAATCATGATTGTAGATTCTTATTGAAATAGAGAAATGAATTCCAATTTAGTTCGAATTGCAGCGGTAGTATAGACATTTGGAATGCACTAAAATGTTGGTATGAGTAGGTTACATGCATTATACAGCAAGCCAAAAAATTTAATCGGACATAACATGGAATCATACTCCCTCCTTCCATCTATATAGGGCGTAATGAGATTTTTAAGACCGCCTTTGACTATTGACAAGATTAATAGTATATGACATGCACAATGTGAAAATTATATCATTGAAAGAACCTTTCACAGACGAATTTAATGGTGTGCTTTGTGTAAGTTGCATGTCATATATTATTGCTCTAATATTTGGTCAAAGTTAGCATCGAAAAACGCATTAGGCCCTATATAGATGGAAGGAGGGAGTAGCTTTGAATAGCATTTGTATAGTAAAACGGGGCAAGACTCTCTCTTTGTGTGGTGTGAATAGTTTTATTTTTTTCGTTTTCATTTTGGTTGAGGGAAGTGCGAATTGATTTGGTACATACAAGTACAATATTACTACACATTAGGATTATCCCTAAAATTCAAGCCGCGTCTTGTTATACCCCGAAAATTCAGATATCGTGCTCCCAAAACTGGCGCCTTCACAACCCGCGCCTTGCTACCCCGAAATTACAACGCGCGTGAAAACTCCCTCCAGCTGCCAAATCCTGACACGCGAAATCCCCCTTCTAACCCTGAGCCGAAAGGGCCGCTAGCTCAAATCGATGGGGGGTACTTTTGTAACACACCCTACATTTTGGACAAGCGCGTCCCTAAGTCATGCTTCACCCCCTCCCATCACCCCCTTTTCATCATTCGAAATCCCAGGCCGCCATAACCTCTCCGCTCCAGCCGTGAAACCCCACCCTCCTTCGTCCGCCACCTCACCGCTGCCCAACCAGAGCCTCTTCCCAACGACGTCGTCCACCGCAACAGCTCGACGTCCCTCGCCCACCTCCCCGGATGAGGATCCATCGTCCATCTCGTCGTCCCGTCAGTTCAGCCGCCCCGTCCTCCACCTCCAAGGAGCTGCTTCGACGATTGCCTCGTCTATCGCGACTGCTCCATCCCCACAGCGCCGCCTTAACCTACTCCACCGGAACCGCAGCATCCTCACCGACTCCTCGGACGAAGCCGAGGCCTACTCGGCGCCACCAAAGAGGTTGTACACTCATCGCATCACACCTTCTCCTTAACTCGACCTCCCGGCAACGACAATGCTCCATCTCGCACCCCCATGGAGTGGCTACCTTGAAGCCGGCGCCACAGTGCAAGGCCCCTTCGGCGGTGGCGTCCATACCAGCCGGATCTGCTGCTACTACTCCAGCTCTCGCTCACTCGCTCACGCTGCTGCTGCTGATCCGGCTCTCGCTCGATCACTTGCTCGCCCAGCTGCTGCAGCTGCTCTCCCCCTCGCTCGTGCTGCTGCAGCTGCTCTCCCCCTCGCTCGTGCTGCTGCTGTGCTCCGATTTAGCCACACTCCAATCGACTAAATCGACTTT